>NW_021605506.1:694513-708042 GCF_004785775.1 Grammomys surdaster
GGGGGGGGGGGTGTAGATAGAGGTTACATCCACAGAGAAGAAGGAGGAGGGGCGAGGGGATTGGGGGTTCCGAGGGGGTGGTGGGGGATGGGGTAAGGGGACAACATAGGAAATGTAAATAAATCATCCAATAAAAAAAAAAAAAGGAAAAAAAAAGATATTATAAAGGAATTACCCAAGCCTTTGCCTATAGGCCATAATTTTAAAGGTTCACATACCACTGCAATGATTTTGTTAGTTGTATATTTTTGATTCATTTATTTTATGTATTTTGAGACAAAGTCTTTTGTAGTTCAAGATGGCCTGAGGTTTACTATGTAGCCAAGGATGACTTTTTACTTGTGATTCTTCTATGTCAATCTCCTGAGTACAGTTTAGCAGTCTGGGGAAATATGTAAAGCAAGTATCATTGGCTGGGCCTGTTGGTGCATGTTTTTAATAGTAGCACTCATTAAGCAAAGGGAAATGTATTTGTGTGAGTTTGAGGCCAGCCTAGTTCTAGGTAGTCAGAGATATACAGTGAAAACCTGTCACCAAAACTGTAAAAAGCGTACTTTTGGAGCTTTGGTGATGGCTGTAGCTCATATGGCTACAATTGTGGGATCTGTGCAAAGACCTGGGTTATACCCATAGCAATGCAGAAAGAAACGTAAAAGAAATGCAAATGAGGTATTGTCAGATTTTTCAGTGTGTAAAGGAACTTTCACAAAGGCTATTATCTAAATTAAAAGCTCTAAACCCACAGAGTAAGGAGAGAACCAACTTCCAAAAGGTATCTTCTGACCATTCCATTCATGCATGACATATATAGTTCTATATGCATGAACATGCACACTGGTGTGAGAGCTTGCACACACACACACACACACACTAATTAGTAAATAAATAAAAGTAAGAAATATAAATTAGGCATTTATAAACATAGAGAACAAATTGTTCATATGAAAAAGCAGTTGGGAAATTTTAAACATGAAAAATAACATTTTCAAAAGAACAGCTGAGTACTTGGTGGAAACATCCTAGCATACTATTTCCAAATTCCCAGTTCTTGTGATTTCTGTTGGAACTTGTGTAATTCACACATATCCCTTGAGATATAACAAACATTTTTGTGTCCCTGGCCAGACTGTTTGATCTGTGTAGGCATGGAACCCCCAATGCTCAAAGTGAAGCTGAAAACATTTATATAAGTATGGAACAAACAATGCTCAGATGGATTGGAGTTCTTTTTGGATAGAAACATTTCCAAATTATTTCAGATGGTAAAATGTGAAGTTAAAGCTTCTATTCTACTGTAATATCTGAGCATATTTTTGTCTATGAAGATTGAAATCAGGCTATGTGAATACTATAGCTAAAGACTGTTTATATATAGTTAAATTACTTTGCATCTTTAACTTAAAACCAAGGTTCTTGTATTCTCAAACTACAGGATTAAGCTGGAAATAATAATTTACAGCTTCACCATACTCCTGGGGAGATGTTTACAAATATCTTCTTGCTCCAAGTAGGGTACTAACAGAACAGAGTCCATTGCAGTGAACCAAAGAGTGTTGTTGGGAATATTTTCAGGAATATTGGTGAGGGCTTATTTTCAGGACCAGGAAAGAGTCAAAGACACCAAAGCTTCCCCAAGCATGGGTGACCACTCACAAAAGCTAGAGGTCTAAAAGGCATTGCACACCTAGTTGGTAGCACACTGGCTCAAAGGGTGTTCCTTTCTGATGGCTCCATCAGTCTAAGCCTCTTATTGTCAGGCAGATAGGGTTGACCCTGAACCTACTAGACAGTTTGACTAGTCACTTTTTATTCCAGGTTATTAGGCAGTTTCTTCTTCTGTCAGGCAGATTGGCATGTCTTAAACTTATCTTTGCAACTTGTTCTTGAAACAAATTTGATTCCCAGAATTCACAGTTGGAATTTGCAACTCCAGTTACAGAGAATCTTATGTCTTCTGACTTGCACAGGCATCAGACACTCATATGACTCATATGAAAAATATACATGGAGGCAAACTCATAACAATGAAAGTTAAATAAATCAATTTAAAATAGTTAAAAATATGAACTTTCAATTTAAAGAATTTATATATCTTTCAGGAGAAGTGACAAGTCTCTTCAAATATCATAAAAGACCCCAATAAGTGCATGATTAAGAGGCTTTGCTAGATAAAATTTAGAGAAGAGTCATTGAAATATAGTAAATAATTTCATGGAAAAACAAACAAACAAAAAACAAGAAAGAAAGTGAGCAAAATCTCTCTCTCTCTCTCTCTCTCTCTCTCTCTCACACACACACACACACACACACAGATACACATACACACATACACACACATACATACATACACACACACACACATACACACACACACACACATACACACACACACACACACACACACACACACACACACACGGCCACATTTGTATTTTACTAAACTCTAGATGAGAGATAACACCAAACAATGAATCCTGATCCTATGTGCCAACTGGAAAGGCAGAGATAAAACTGACAAATGTATTTCCAACTACATCGGAATTTAGATGAACAATAATTTTCTAAATAGAAATGTTTTATGAAAATGTCTTGTGACCAATGAAATGTAATTTAGAATATGCTTTTGAGAGTAAAAAGGAACTTTTCTCACATTCCCATAACAGTAGAAGCAAAAGCACCTTCTCAAGTCACCTGAATTGACTTAATATGTAAAAGATATGGAATGGTGGCCCATCTTGTTTGACAACTTGACATTTCTAGGAAGAAGGAAAAGCAAGGATCTGCTTCCTTAAGATGAGTCAATAAGCTGCCTGTGGGGTATTTTCTTATGTCATAATTGATTAGGGAATCCCTCTCTGGGAAATGCAATGTCTAGGCAAGAGGGCACACACTGTAAAAGAAAGGCAGCTGTGAAAGTCAGGGCAATCAAGCCAGTGAGCAGCATTTTTTCATGGTCTTCGGTTCAGTTGCTTTCTCCAGATTCCTGACTTGAGATCCCATCCTAGCATCTATTCCCAGTGAACTATTACCTATAAACTTATGTGAACTCTTTAATTCAAAAGGAAATTCATGCTTTTAGTCATGTATCTATTACAAGAACAGAAAGCAAACAACAGAAAATTGGACTGTGAATAGGAATGATACACAACAATTGAACAAACAAAAGCTTTGCTCACTAGAATACTTAAATATTAATAATCTTTAATAGTTCAAAAATATATTCATGTTGACTTAGTAACTACCTAGCCATCTAAAGAAACAATCTATCACACAACTTCTGAAAAAGTAGGATTTATCCATATTCTCCCTAACTCGAGACTCAGAGAACATTATAAAAGAGGAACAGAAAGCATATAAAAACAAGAATGTGAAAAGGAGCACAGTGAAGGGTTGTGAAATGCTGTCTTCTGAATAGTGAATGTCTGTTCTATATAGGAATTATTAGCAGCTGTGTTTAACCACACACACGAACAGCAAGTCATGTCTATTTAAACTATAGCATAGACAAATGCCTCACAACTATCTGATTAGTATTGGGAGGGGGTGACCTATATCTTTGGGTTCTATATCTTTTACACCGGGCAGTATTAATTGGATTCAGTGGATTGTCACAATTACAACTACAAATTTAAAAACCACAGTGGAAGAGAAGATGAACTTGAGAGGAGAAAGTAAAGAAAAAGGGACAAGAGAAGTGGTACAGGAAGTAATATAGGAAAGAAATGATCATTGTACATTGTGTATATGAAATCTTCAAAAAACAAATTAAAATATTGCTTTGTAAAAAAAATGAAAAATCTAATCATTCAAAAATAATAATTAGAAAGTAAATGAAGTAAAAATGAAAGTGTGATTATCTAGAATATATGAACTGGCAGAAGCATATGCATTTATGTTTGACATAATATTAAATTAATTAATTGGATAAAAGGTAAACATATTTTTACATCTTAACATGTGACAATTAATAGTTTGGTACAAAAGTATGATGAAATAGTAGCAAGCTTAGAAACCAATAAATGGGGAAATATGAATTAAAATACTAGAATCTAATATTAATCATGAGGAAGTAGTTTTTAAATGTAATTTTGATGGGAATGAGACAATTGTTCAATGATAGATCATTTCCCTAATGTTTTAGATGCTAGATTCAACCCTTAGCACATGAAAAAAGAAATACAACAAAAAAGTATAATGAAGGGAAATATTAACTGACTGGTGAAAACTCAAAAGCAAGCAGATATAATAACCGTGATTATGTGATATATGATTATATATAGCTAAATTTTGTAATATAGCAAAGGACAAAGTGATTAAGAATTTAAGCATTTCAAAGATATAGTGGAAATTTCCACACATGTAAATATATACACTAAAAACCATCTTGCTCTGAAAGCTATGCCATAACACATGTTTTATGTAGATCAGCAAGTACAATCTAGGGAATATGTTTAGAGTTTTGTGCTATTTATTAAAAGTTTGTTTTCCTGATGATGTAAGAAACTGATCTACAAGTATAGCAGAATGTTATTAGGAGCCTGTAGTAGACAGAAACAAATACAGAGGCACATGACTGGAACAGGTGCAGGGAATTAGAGAGAGACCTTGCAACACCCAGTTCTAAAAAAGATATTTCCATCAAATGTCTCCCTCAGGGATCAAGGGACTTTACAGAAGAGGAGGCAGAAATATTGTAAGAGCTGCTGTGGATGGAAGAAACAAAGGAACTAAGAGTTTCTCAGTGTAACAGAGCTGATGGACATGTGAACTGAAAAAGACTATGGCAGTATGTAGTTTCTATACATGTCTAAGCCAGATGGTGTCCTTACATTGAGAGGAGTCGTGGACCCAGAATTCATCCCTACCCTACTCTAGTTGGTAACTGCCCACAAAGAAAAAAAAAACAGTTTTCTCCAGTGGAGTATCACTGGGTAAACATACCACATTTATTTGTAGGCCCCACGCTAAGCAGTAGATAACAAAGACAAAAGTGACTCAGTACTAGATTTTGAGGATTTTGTGTTGGGGGGACGGAGTGCCTCATAATGCTTTTTCTATCTTTGTTTGTTTGTTTTTTTTACCCACAGACTTTTTGCTTATAAATTATGATATATGATTTTGCATCAATATTAGCTTCCTATGTGTGCCAACATGTGTGTGTCTAAGTCTATATGTGTTTCTTATGCATTTTTGGCAACATTTTAAAAATTCATTTATTTGTTGCTTCTCTGCATGTTTTTGTCATTATTATTTTTTCCATTAGTTAATTTATTCACTTGTTTATGTCTGAACTGCAGCCCCTCCCTCCTCATCTCCCTTTACACACTCCTTCTTCCTAAGCCTCCTCTTCTTTTCTGAGAGAGCGGGGACACCCTGAGTATCCTCTTGCCCTAACATAACAAGTCTCTTCAGGGTAGGTGCAACATCTCCCAATGTGGCCAGACAAGGCAGTCCAATTTAGGTAGGGAAAAAATTCTACAGACAGCCAACAGCCTTAGAGACAGTTCCCGCTCCAATTTTTGGGTAACACACAGGAAAACTGAATTGTACACTTGCTACATATGTGCTGGGTGTGTTGCTCCTGCCCATGAATACTTTCTTTGGTGGCTCAGTCTCTGAGAACCCCCATAGTTACAGGTTAGTTGACTTTGGTGGACTTCCTGTGGATTTCCTATCCCCTTTGGGGCCCTTAATCCAACCCTTCGACAGGATTCCCTTACCTCTGTCCAAAGTTAGGCTCTGGGTCTCTGCATTTGTTTTAGTGCACTGCTGGGTGGAACCTCACAGAAGAAAGTTATGCTAGGCTCCTATTTTCAAGCATAACAGAGAAACTTTAAGTGTCTAGGATTGGTGATTTTACATGGGATAGGTCTTAAGTTGGGATGGGTTTGGTTGCCCATTCCCTCAGACTCTGTTTCATCATTAGTCCTTGCATTTCTTGTGGACAGGACAAATTTTGGGTAAAATGGTTTGTGGGTTCATAGTTGGCCTTATCCCTCCACTTTGGGACTTACCTTGCTTCAGGACGTTCCATATTCCCAGGGATGTCTCATTGATGGTCACCCTCATTGAGTCTTCAAGCCTCCCCCATCCCAGGTCTCTGGCATATCCCAGAGATGTCTCCTCATTTACACAATCCTGCCATCTTGAGGTTTCCATGCCTCCTGCTGACCCTCTAGTCCTATCTCCTGTCTCTACTCATACCTGATCTTGACTCTCCAATTCTCTTCAGTCCCTTTCACTCCCTGTTCCCTTGATTATTTTATTCCCCATTCTAAGTGAGATTAAAGCTTCCTCTCCTGGGTCTTCCTTCCTGTTTAGCACTTTGGGTCTGTGGGAACATATCATGGGTATCCTATACTTTATGGCTAATATCCACTTATAAGTGGATATTATACTGTGCTTGTTTTTTGGGTCTGGGTCAGCACACTCAGATTGACATTTTCTTGTTCCATCCTTTTGTCTGCAGAATTCATGGTGTCCTCCTTTTAATAGCTGAATAGTATCCTGTTATGCAAATGAACCAAATACTTTATATCCAGTCGTGGGTTGAGGGGCATCTGGGTTGTTTCTAGTTTCTGGTTATTACAAACAAAACATCTATAAACAGAGTGTACATGTGTCCTTGTGAAGTGCTGGATCATCTTTTGGGCATATGGACAGGAGTTATATAGCAGGTCTTTGGGTAGACTATTTCCAATTTTCTAAGAAAGCACCAAATTTATTTCTAGAATAAGGTTGTAAAAGTTTTCACTTACACTAGCAATGGAAAAGTGTTGTCAATTCTCTGCATCCTCACCAGCATGTGGTGTCATTGAATTTTTGATCTTCGGCATTCTGATTGGTATAAGGTAGTATTTCAGCATTGTTATGATATGCATTTCCCTGATGACTAAAGATGCTCAACATTTCTTCACTGTTTCTCATCCATTCCAGATTCCTTTGTTGAGAATTCTTTGTTTATATTTCTATCCAATTTTAATGATGTTATTTGGTTTGTTCATGTCTAAATTCTTGAGTTCTTTATATATTTTGGATATTAGCCCTCTGTTTGATGTAGGGTTACTGAAGATGTCAGAATGAATAGACTGCTGTTTTGATATATTGACAGTGTCCTTTGCCATACAGAAGTTTTTCAGTTTAATGAGGTCTCATATATTAGTTGATAATTTTAAAGCCTGAACCATTGGTGATCTGTTCAGGAAAATGTCTCCAGTATCAATGGATTCAAAGTGATTTTCTAGTTTTCCTTCTTTGAGTTTAGTTTATCTGGTCTTTGATCTACTTTGATTTGAGAGTGGTAAATATGAACCTATTTGCATTTTTCTAAATGCAGACATCCAGTTAGAGCATCACCGTTGCTTGAAGATGCTTTCTTTTATTTTTATTATATGTTTTTTGACTGCTTTGTCAAAAATCAACTATCCACTAGTTTATGAGTTTATTCCTGGGTCTTTTATTCCATTCAATTGATCAGTCTGTCTCTTTCTATACTGATACCATGCTGGTTTCATTACTATTACTGTGTAGTACAGATTGAAGTCAGGGGTAGAAACTCTTCCAGATGTTATTATAATTCTCAAGATTGTGTTAGCTATGCTGTGTTTTCTTATTTTTCTGTAAGAAGTTGAGAATTGTTATTTTAATTCCTTTTAAAAATGTGTTGGAATTTTGAGAAGAATTGAATTGAATCTGTAGATTGATTTTGGTCAGATGACAATTTTGACTATGTTAATTCTAGTGATCCATGAGCATGGGAGATTTTTCCAATTTCTGCTATGTTCTTCACTTTCTTCGGGGACTTGAATTTCCGGTTGTACAGGCCTTTTACTTGTTTGATTAGAGTTGCAACAAGACATTAAATGTGGCTTTTGTGAAGGGTATTATTTCCCTGATTTCATTCTGAGCCCATTTATTATTTGTGTAAAAAAGGACGGTTACTATTTCTTTGAGTTAATTTTTGTATCCAGGCCTTTGCTGAAGACATTTTGTACCTGTAAGAGTTCTATGGTAGAATTTTGTGGATTGCTTATGCTCAGTAGCATTTCATCTACAAATAGTAATACATTGACTTCATTCATTCCAATGTATATCCACTTGGTCTCCTTTTGTTGATTTACAGCTCTATCTAGAACTTCAAGTACTATATTTCCATACAATTTCATTCCATCTACTCCTATTGGGTATGTTTGCTTCTTCTTTTTCTAGAACTTTCAAGTGTGCTGTTAACAAGAAAGAGTGTAGATTTGGGTGGGTGAAAAGGAGGGAAGGATATGGGAGGAATTGAAGAAGTAGAAAGTCTAATTAGAATATACTTTATTTTTAATTTTTATTAATCTTTCCACTTGTTTACATCTGAAATCATAACCCACTTTCTGGTTAACCCCTCTACAAACCCCCCCATCTCATGATATCTCACTTCCTGGTTACCCCTCTGCCACCATCCAATCCCACGTCTGTCCTCTCCCCTTACTTTTGCATGTAAGTGAGTGTTCCCACACTCTACTGTCTCACCATTCAAGCATTCTTATATTTTGGAGCATCAAACCTCTCCAGGACCAAGGTTCTTCCCTGTTGTGGCTGTCAGGCAAGGCCATTCTCTGCTACATATGTATCTGCAGCCAAAGAGCTCTTTCGGTACACTCCTTGGTTGGTGGTCTAGTCTCTGGGAGAACTTGGTGGTCAGGCCAGCCTATGTTGCTTATTTTCAATAAAACACTATTTTTCTCCAAAGTATATGAGATAGTACAATATATACTATAAAATATCTCAATATATTTAGCATTCTATGTATTCTCTCTAGCCAAAAGCTAATAAAATTTTAAATTAACATAATACACACTTACAGATGCCTTCAAGTTAAGAAAGTTAAATCATAATTCATAGTATAGTTTAGAAACTTATAAGTATAAAAATATTTAGATTGTGTTAAATATTCTCAAGTTATTTTTTTCTCTGAGATGACAAGAGAAATAATATATGCCTAGTAAGGCATTTCTGCTACATCACTAATCACTTTAATTCTCATTCTGGCAAAGACAGCCCATGCTGTAACCCTACCAGTAGTCATTGTAATTTCAGAGCAAACTATAAAATGTGAAAGCATGAATCCACAGTTCAAAAGGACTTTGGCAAAAATAACAGGAGAAAGGGAGAAAGGAAGACAGGAAGGGAGGGATGAAGTAAGGGATGAGAAGGAGGGAGAGAAGAAGGAGGAGGAGGAGGAGGAGGAGGAGGAGGAGGAGGAGAAGAAAAACAGAAGAAAAGGAAGAGAACCAAGTCAGAAGACACAACGAGAGAAAGATAGGAAAACAGATATATGAAGACACAAGGATACAGAAACATAAATCAATAAAAAAGAATTCTATAGATCATATTTCAGTAAATAGTTTTTTCCATGTCATAGGAGAATACTACAAATCAAGCTGCTTCTATAGAAGCCTCAACATATAATACCAATAAATAATAGCTACCAAAATTGACCAAGTGGTCATATATCATGTACTAATAATTGTGTCACCCCACTCTTGACCAGTGTCTTCTCTTTGTCTTTCTCTGATTCCTGCTCCTCACTATTCCAATCTGTCCTATGTACTGGTTTCCAGAAATGGGTGTAGAAACTTTGGCAGCTCCTTTTTACATCCTATCACAGCAGCTTCCACCCTGACCAAGGTCTTTTCTTATACCATATATTTAATGTAATCTTTCTGGGTAAGTACTACTTTCACATATTAAAATAACTTTTCTTTGTATATTCGAAGTTGCACAGTTCAAAGAAGGAGCAAGCCTGTGATTTTTTTCTTGCTTAACCCATCTAAGCAATTCTTCTGATCTCAGAGGTTTATTTGTCATGCTGAAAGTGGATGAAAAGGTGCAGCCTCCATACTGACACTTTGATTAGTCTTAGCAGCCACAATTCTTTCTGGAGCCTGTGTTCTATCTGAAGCACATAACTGAATTAATCCACAGGTTATACTACACTTTTCCTTTGACACTTGGGTATAAATGCAGAAAGATAGATTTAAAACCAACTTTCCCTTGAGACTTGGTACTGTCTGACAAGTGGCTGCACTCTCTATTTTCTAGTCTCCAGAAGGAACTACTTCAGGAAAGGTTTTAGCTCTGGATCATGGGCTGAGTATATGTTTCACACAGAGCTCCTGCACTGAATAGGATCTGTCATAGAATTAGTTTTTCATTTTCTTTCTCCTGAGCTATGAATTCACTAATAATCTATTAGTTTACATAGTCACTTAGTTCGGTAAGGATTTAATCTCTTTAAAACTACAAGGTGAATAAATTAAATAAACTAATGTCTATGAAAGTACATCATGCTAAGACATGGAAAAGAGATAGACCAACATCCCTGAGAATGTCCATAGTCCTATGTCTCTTAATTGAGTCCAGATCAAACCAAATTAACAGTGAAGATTTTCTATCAAAACAGCAAACCAGTTAATCGGACTGAAGCTTTCTTAATGGTAAATGTTTAATTTAGCTCTTTACTTAAGAATATACTTGTTTCTCCAGTTCACCTCTTTGAGCTTTTCACAGCGAAGTTTGGTTCTAAGACATGTGATCTCACTTGAATGGCCAGCTTTTAGATCTGTCTGGTTACAGTATCAAAGCTTTTTGCTTCCTGAACTGAGCAATTTTTGAAATCTCAGAAGGTTTTCAGAACCTGGTCAGAAAACTTTAAGTAATGGCAGGTAACCTAAAGAGATATGCACTTCTGTGACTGATTTCTCCAAAAGTAGAAAAACAATGAAGAGTATAGTAATGTTCAGACAGAACTGTACCTGAAGCTTTTCCTTGATGTTTCTCATCTGCATCAGCATAGGATTTATTTTTAAAAATCTTTATTACATTTATTAATTTACTTAGTGTGTGTGTGTGTGTGTTTATGAATACTCAGGCTTAGAGTCAAATCCAGAGATGTGGCAGTATTAGGCACTTCTCTATCTAACACAATCTACTCTGTCCATAAAGCTTGAGCTCACTCATTTGGCTAGAAATGCTGGCCAACAAATTCCAGGGATTCATCTCTGTCTGTTGCACCCACACCTGAGTTGCAGACTTGCGTAATGTGGTTCCCAGCCTCTACATAGAAGCTTGGGGTACTAAACTCAGACCCTGATGTTTATGTGTGAAAAACTTTACTCTTCCACCAATCTTCCCACCCAATTCTCTTTTTAAAAGTACATATAGTACATGGTGAGTTAAATTGTCTATCATTGCAACATAGAAACAATGATATTGACTATTATCACCTAGTATTTTACTTATTTTAATACTTTAATGAATAAATTTGGCCTATCAATGCATTTTATTCACACACACACACACACACACACACACACACACCCCAGTTTGCTTAAGTAATGGTGTCGTAGGTTTTACTGCTGTGAACAGACACCGTGACTAAGCCAACTCTTATAACAACAAACATTAATTGGGGCTGGCTTACAGGTTGAAAGTTTAATATCATTATCAACAAGGAGAGTATGGCAGTGTCCAGGCACTCATGGTGTAGGAAAAGCTGAGACTTCTACATCTCATCTATAGGCCACAAAGAGAAGTCTGGCTTCCAGTCAGCTAGGAAGAGGGTCTTAAAGCCTATGCCCACAATGAGTCACCTGATCCAAGGTCATACCTCCAAGTAGTACCACTCATTGGGCCATACATACACAAACTGCTACATTACACTCCATGACCCCCATAGACTTTTTCAGACACATGAGTGAATGGGGATATAATTATCCATACCATAATGCTAAATAAAACACATAGTCCAACTTCAAAAATGCCTGTACTCTATAACAGTCTCAATAATGTTAGAAGCCCAAAGTTCAAAATTCTCTTCTGAGATTTATATTATCACTTAATTCTAATCCTCAAAGCAAGACAGGAAACCAGTCTGGCATACTCTAAACTCTGCATCTCCATGTATGATGTCAAAACAGTCTTCAGATTTCTAACTCTTTTCTCATCTTTGTTGACTGCAACAAACTTATTCTGGGTTGGCTTCACACCCTGTTAGCATCTTTTCTTAGCATGTGTCCAATAGCTCTGGAATCTTTAACTTTTTGGGGTCTCCAAATCAACTTCAACCACACAGCTTCTGATTCCAATATCTGGGACCCTTACAAGATCTTCTGGCTGCTTCCAAAGGGCTTGGCTCACATTTTCAGTTGTACCCTCTGTCAAATTCTAGGGTTTTCTTTACTCTACTCCACTGCTACTGCTGTCCTTGAGGGCCATCTCATGGTACTGACATCTCCAATACTTTAAGGTTTTCTTTTGCAACTAGGCTTCACCAATAGCCTCTCCTAGTGTCTCTTTAAGGTGCCAAACTTTAGCATCTTTTAATGATCCCCTTCATTCCTGGACTGTCAACTGTTACTGATGGTATTCTTCACCAGTGTTCTTCCCTGGCCTCTTACAGTGTCAAGCTTCAGCTGCTCTTTATGAACCCTTCACATCTTCAAACCAGTGCTACCTGGGTGATTCGTACATATTACCAAGTGCAGCTGCAGCATGAGGCTATCTTGGCTATCTTTGGAACATAAATTCTTCGTGCTGTCAGAAAATGATTCCAAGATTTTAACTCAGTAATGCAGGCATCTTCTTAATCATCAATTTCTTAGCTCCAGCTAATCAGCAACAATTGTCCCAATAGTTGCTTCTATTCTGTACTCTAATGTCATAGAACCATATGCCCAAAGCTGCAAAGTTCAGCTACTTGCTATGGCTGGAACATTGCCCCCTTATTCTATTATTAGCTTTCTGCTTTCCAACTTCCTCTCTGCCTAGGCATAGTTATCCTGTAACTTGTTTTGTAGATTGACCTTTAACACACAGATCTACATGGTTCTGTCTCCAGGTATTGAAGGCATGTACCACCATGCCTGGATCTTATCTTAGCTGGGTGAAATCTTGCCCTAAAATCCCTTAATCTGTTATCTCATAGAAAAGAGTATTTAGGGAGTCTGGAGAGATGGCTTAGTGGCTAAGAGAACTGACTGTTCTTCCAGAGGTTGTTGTCTTTTTGGGAAATGGGTAGCCTTGTTAAAAGAAATGTGTCACTGTGAAGGTGTGCTTTGAGGTCTCATATATGTGCTTATGTCTGTGAAGAGTGTGATTCAAGCCTTCTGCTGAAAGCCTTCAGTTCAAGATGAAGAACACACAGCTCTTTCTCTAATACCATGTCTGCCTGGACAGTGGCATGCTTCCTGCCATTATGATAATGGACTAAACCTCTGAAACTCTAATCCAAGTTCATTTAAATGTTTGCCTTTATAGGAGTTGTTTTGGTCATTCAGTATCTTCATAGCAATGGAACCCTAAGACAGACAGACAGACACACACAGAGACAGACAGACAGACAGACAGACAGACAGACAGACAGACAAAGGTAGATAGACAGTACACATACATACACACACACTCACACACACACACACACACACACACACACACACAGAGAGAGAGAGAGAGAGAGAGAGAGAGAGAGAGAGAGAGAGAGAGAG
>NW_021605506.1:708052-725425 GCF_004785775.1 Grammomys surdaster
GAGAGAGAGAGAGAGAGAGAGAGAGAGAGAGAGAGAGAGAGAGAGAGTCATGTATATCAATAAATGGATAGATATAAATAGATGATAGTAACATAAATGATTAAAAATAAAATTCTAGATATATAAGTAGATTTCAAACCAGTGGATGTGAGCTAAATACCTCACATCTACTCACAATGTGTAAACCTAACTATCAGGAGAATATCACACAATTATTCCAACCACCCTGACAATACATAGTGAGTTAGAAGGCTCATGAATAGAAATGACATTTGGCTGAGCCCATTTGAGGACAGTCATTAATATGGCTAACAGGCCCATGTGTTAAATTTGGCCCAACACCACCAACAGATGCATCCTCCCAGGCAACCTGGAGGTCTTTCTAATGACGCCTCTAGGCCAAGAACACTACATCTGCTTCTATTCAGGCAGCTTAGCCACTTGGCTAGAAACAGAGCATAGTGGCAAACTATTTCCTAGGGAGGCTTCATTTCATGAAAAATGAATGTAGCTAGGGGCTGAGTCCTGCAAGCAGATTTGTCTAACAGATGGTATACTTCTTCTAATAACAGTGTTATCTATTTAAAGGCCAGTCTAGACCTGTTCCTGAATTAACTAAATTCAACAAGGTTTTGTATAGTTTCATATGTCCATCTTGTCTCTAGCTTTGTATAATAGCTAATCTTGATTATTAATTTGATGAGATTTAGAGTAAACATGGAAGTAAACATTCTAGCATAGAAAATTTTAGATCCTCCTCCAGGAGGTGGGACATGCCACTCTAATTGCAAGTTTTATCTCAAGGAGGGAAGACTCAGCCTAAATAAAAAGCAGAAAGTCTGCTGATCAATAGCATTCACCTCTCTGCTTCCTTCCTGCAGATACAATGTGATCATACATTTCACTCTCCTTCTGCTACAATGTCTCCACCCACAGTGGACAGTACCCTCAAATTGGGGGCCAAAATAAAGTTCCTTCCTTCTTTAAGTTTACTTTGTTAGGTAGTTTTTCTTAGGAACTAGAGAAATAATGAAAATGAGAAAGCGGGATGCAGAACAATGATGAAACAAGGTGCTTATAAAATCAGATTTTATAAAGTCAGAAATTGATCTAAGACCTTCCAAGATTTTACTGAGGAATTCAAAGACACTATTTCTTTTAACAACTGCAACCTTTCATCCTGTTTGTCACCTTCACTGGAACATTTTAGGATTTTCTTCATGGTCCAGCAGTTGACTTATTCAATGCTAGAACCTCTGATTATGTAAAATATATTGCTACATTCTCAATTTGGCAATGAGAGCTGAGTTCTGAAGATAGGCTTAGAATATGATTAATAAATATAAATCATTACTACAGAGTATGACAGTTACCTGGCAACTTTATTTGCCTTTCAAGAGGATAACTCATTTAGACTTCATGGTCACATGCAAGTTAGTTGCTAATATATCTCTTATATTCTAAGTAAGGACACAAGCAAAACGAATCTGAGTAAGCAAGGAGCCTAGAGCTACAGAAAGAAGAGAGTAGTAGTGAGAATCTATACTCTATGAAGGCCCTTGTTCCTTTCTTGTTGCACTAAATTAAATAGTATGAAGTGATACCAGGTTACAAAGCATTGCCAGGTTTTTGTTTTAAGTTGTCATTGAATTTTATGTTCTGGCTTAAACCAGGAGATTCATGACTCAGTCATCCCTGCCCTTTTCACTCTATGTCTACAATAGAAAAGCCTCAAAGCTTAGGTGTAGAAAACATTCACATAGATGAACAAGTTGAGAGAGATAAGATAAACAGAGACAAAGATAATGATTAGTATAGATGAATATAAATAGATGGTGAATAGATTAGATACACAGACAGATATTTGATGATAGATGATAGGTAGGTAGATAGATAGATAGAAAGAAAGATAGATAGATAGATAGATAGATAGATAGATAGATAGATGATAGATATGATGCATACATATATAGATATATTTAAAGATCAATGGAGAGTGATAAATGCTTAGATATATAAATACATGGATATATATCAATGTATAATATATACATTTAGAGAAGCATAGAACAATTGGTATCAATAGTTTTTAAAAGTCTGCAGCTCAAAGTAAAAGGGGACCCCACAGGTAAGAGAGTAAATTGTGCTACTTCCAATTTTACACTACAGAAAAGTGACAGGCACATATAAGCAAGATTGTCTGGTAGAAAGACTACACCTGAGGCTGGATGTCTCTGAACTTTATTGATAATAATACTGTGCAAGTTTGCTCCAGAAATAACAATGTTGTTAAGATCAAGACACTACTGATTTAGACAAAACATCTTCTCCTGACCATTGGAGTAAAAGAGTAAAGGGCTAGAGCTGAAAGCTGCAGAACATAATAGCCTCTAGGGATTCTTAAGTGACTCAGAAGAGACTGAGAATTCTCTCCACACAAAAGAAATTAATTTCACTTTACCCTTCACAAATAGCATAGAGTCAGATTTAATTTAACTTTAAATAAAGAAATATTTTAGAATGTAAGATAAGACTTGCATCCAAATTGAAATATTTGGTTGTTTTTTTTTTTTCAGAGTATCTGAGTAATAATTTCCTCATTTTTGTTCCATGGATTCCCCATTCCCTCAGTAGAGAACATAGAAAGAAAGAGACGAAGTCACAGTGATTGTCAGTCATGGATACAAAAAAGAGGAATATCAACTGCTTTCCCAAGCAATGAGACCAAGATCATTTGCTCCTCAGGACTGTGTTATATGTCTAATTTTTTCATTAAAACTTTCATGGCAGAGACCAAATAATCACTTCTATAGTGAGCACTGACTTGGTGCACTTGTTTTGTTGAAAGGGAGAAAAATGAATATGAGTATGTGACACTTTTGTGGTTCTACTTTTTGGCAACAGAGGTTACAAAGTCTTCATGGTGGCTTAAAAGCAATAGACTCCACAGAAAGGAAATGACACATTGAAATGCAAAAAGCAGGGAAGTGGAGGATGCTTTCTTAGTCATTGGAATTCAGGCAACAATAGTAAGAAAGTATTGAACACTTACCACTTTGTAAAGAAAGGTCTCTTTCTTTATCTTTGGAAAATAAAACCTCACTTCCTGTGAAGCATGACCTTATTCAAGAGGAAAAAATGAAATTTAAAAATTATTTTGCCTGAGAGTGTTTGGCTTTGAACCAATGTACTAAAATTTTTGAAATTTCTTACTGTAATTTTTCCTCTCAAATCTTTTTCTTAGTAAACTGTAAGATTTTACAATTTAGAGCTGTGTTTAAGGTGTAACTTTGCATCCAATTTTAATTTTATGGATGAGAAAATAAGAACATAATAAAGTAAAATAATGGCTGGCAAGATGGCTTAGCACATAAGGTACTTGCCATCAAGTCTAACAAACTGAGGTGGAACTCCAGGAACTTTTTGGTGAATGGAGATACAGACTACTGCAAGTTTTCCTCTGAGCTCCATTCATGTCTCAGTGTCTGTCTCCATGTACACATGTATGCAATTGCATGTAAATGTACACATATACACTAAATAAATAAGTAACTATGTAAATAAATATTTTAAAAAGAAGTAAAGTGACTTGCTTCTAGCTGTATAACAAACATATGGTTGTTCTTATTATTGTGTGGCCTGAAAGAAGAGAATCTGAGAAGTATGAGGATTTTAGTATGCACCAGGTGAGAAAGGATTTTAAGAACTAAGGTTCAATTATTTTGAGGATGTGGATGTAAATATATATTGGGAATGAGAGATGGTAGAGTCAGTTAAGTTCTTCTTGTTCAAGTGCAAGAACCTGTGTTTATCTCCCAGAAGACATAGTTAAGCAAACATACAAACAACAACAACAACCACCTAGCTAGCCAGGCATAGTAGAATGACCTTGTAATCCCAGCACTGGAGAAGGAGAGACAAGATCATTCTTATAGTTATTATCCAGTGTAGCTTCATTGGTGAGCTCCAGGTTCAATGACAGATCTTTTGGAAAAAAAATAACTGGTGAATAATTGTAAAGTCACCAAAATATGGACATCTGGTGTCCATATGCATATAAACACATGCACATAGATCTGTGTGTCTTGGTTCCCAGGGCCAGTTGGTACTGCTATAGAGGACAAAGGGAGCAGAAGCATTAGCAAGCATTGTTCAGATGGCCTTGAATATGATGGAAGGATTTCCAGGAACAGCTGCAGTGAGACAACTCTATTGTTACAATAATGGTAAATAGCTTTTAGGTGTACAGATGGAGAGAGCTAATTGGCTATAATACTGTATGTAATTATCAGTAAGGAGAGAAGCCAGATCCAGACTTATGTGCTGAGTAATACAGTGTTTCCAGAGAGTTCTGTACTGGGTCATTCCTTAGAAAAGCCAGGCATCTGTGTTCAGGGGCATTCTTCAGACTAAATCAGGCACATACAAGGAAGACTTGCTGAGAATGGAAAATTTCCACTTTGCACCAAGCTCATAGAGTCATCTGGAAACGCAGGATTGCAACCTTAATAATAGGGTTCCTCAACATGGGCCCACATATACACATGCACTCCCATGAACAAACATCTATTGTCTATTGATGATTGTTTTAGATACGAGTTTGTTTTATTGTTTTAAAAGATAGAAACAATCTAAAACTCGCTTGAACTAAAAGCTCATGGTACGAAAAGTGTGGACTTAGGAGTAATTTCATGTATAACTGCTGTGCAAATAACAATTGATGCTTTTGTGCCCAAACCTACATTTAGCACTCTGTATTTATTTCCCTTTGTGGCATTCAGCACCAACCATGGGCAAGTAGGAGGACCATTAATATTCCTACATTCATGTCATACCAATTCAGCATTGTCAATTCAGTAAAATGTGTGTCTGCCATCTAAAGCTTAACTACTAGTTACATGCATCAACATTAATTCATTGTTTAGATTATGAACTACCTTTTCCAGTTTCTTTTATTATGTTGTGATAAAACACTCTGACGAAAGGCAACTTGAAAGACGAAAGAGTTTACTTGGCTTACATTTCCAGGACAGAGTCCATCATTGAGGGAAGTCAGGGTAGGAACTCCAGCAGAAATTGAGGCTAAAATGATGGAAGGACAGTACTTCCTATTTGATCTCAGGTTAATGTATAACTAGGTTTCTTATATAGCCCAGAAACACGTGCCCAAAGGATGGTACTACTTACAGGAGACTGAACCCTTCTATAGCAATCACAGAACAAAGCAATCCTTCATAGACTTGCCTTCAATCTGACTTTGGTATATCCTTCAACTTAAATTCCTTTCTTGAGTGTCTCCAGTCTATGTCAGTTTCAGAGTTAAAGCTAACTGGGATATTTACCCTGACACAGGAAGCCAGTTACCATTATTGACTTGATTTGGATATAACTCATTTCTATATCTGACAGGATACAAAAGGGTCTGAGCATAAAGCTTTGGGATCATCTGGGAAGAGAGAGGCTCAATTGAGAAAATTTCTCTAACGGATTGTCCTGTAGGCAACTCCATAGGAGGAATCTTCTTGATTAATGATTGCTGAAGAAAGATCTGTTTTTCTCTGTGGGTATTACCAGCCCATGGGGAGCTGGACTTCATGGAATAAATAAACAGATTAAGTGAGCAATATGAGAAAAAGCCAGTAAACAACATCCTCCATGATCTCTGCTTCAATTTCTGACTCCATGTTTCTGTCTTGAGTTTCTACCTTGGCTTCTCACAAGTATAAACTGTGACTCAGACATGTAAACAAAATAAAGGGTATCATCCCTAAATTGGGTTTGTCTAGCATTTTGTCACAGGGACAGACAACAACAAAGATTTACAACAATTTTCATCATGGTTCCGAGGTTGGAGTGACAGCTTGGTACTTAAGAGCATTATTGTTCTTGCAGAAGACTGGGATTTGTATCCTGCACTCACATCAGACCTAAGGTTATCTTCTGAGTTCCCAGCTTGCATGAGATGCATATGCATTCATGCAGTCATACTCACATATATATTCATACATAAAAACATAAATGATAAAATAAAGCACATTCTTAAATTCCTTTACAAACCTCATTTTAAGACACTAAAGTTCCATCGCTTCTTAAAATCATTGAGGCTTATGACTTTTTTAAAAACCAAGAGCAGTATACAAATGGTGTCTACTATAGTGAAATTGGCAGAGTCATAGAGTCTACTGCTTATATACTTGGACAACCACTATGTGTAAAGCCAGTCACTCTGTTAGTATATCTACTCTTAGTTGGCTGGTAAAGAAGTCACCCAGAACAGTTCAAGTGTCAAACTAGCCCATTTTCTAACTGGTATCAGGTGATTTACTACTTAGATATATTCCAAATTAGGGCTTCCAGTAGCTACACTCATGCTGAGATCTGATGTCATCATCCTAGTAGAAACAGGCAGTGGTTCCTCTGCTATGGTCTTATTTAACCCCTGACATACCACCATATAAGTGGTAGAAAAATATCTATCATACATAATTGCATGTGTGACCATTAGTTCCCATGGAGTAGAAGAAAATTTAGTAACAGAAGAAACTTGCTATTGTAATTAGAACCCAAATATCTATTACATGCTTTATAATTCAGAACTACTGAGGAGAAGATGTGAAGACACTGGAGGACTCTTAGTGAAAGTATGAGGAGATTTAAGGAGGTTGCTGCTGAATGATTCTGTGAACATGGTGTCAAAACCTGAGCAATTTCTCAATCCTTAATGTGCTCTGTTAGAGTAGGCATGGGCAGGTGTATAAGTAGGTAGGCTCTGCTTAATTATCAGACAAAGAGCAGCAACATGTCCTAAATGTCTGTACAAACATACACAAATATCCAGGGGTCCTATCTGGAACAACTTCTGCATAGGAAGTTTGAACTGGACTTTCACTTTTCTAATAAATGAGTGTTCTCTTTAAATTTAAAATCTTTCATTTATAGCAGACAGACAACACCTGAGAAAAACAATTTAATCATGTGAATTTGATAATCTTTTTAGTTTGACTAGATCAACATAAAAGTACACACAAAAGTGGAGATGATAGATATTTCTGCCTTTTCCAAAAGTTGTGGTAATTTGAACACTTTTCAGCATCAAATAAAATATCATTGATTAGTATTATAAGATACATGGATAAGAATGGCATATTATAGTACCTACAGGCAAAGATTCAGAAGCCAGCCAGACAGTTGGATCTTCCTGTGCACTTTAAGAGATCAAGCCATTTAGGTACTGGGACTCATCTCTTCATCTTTAAAGAGTGATAACAATTACTCATTTTTTGTAAAGAATGAATGAATTTGCAAACTTGACATCTCTTACATTATCTGTAAGGGTCAGTGACCATGCATAGGTCATTGTTTTCTTAAATTTTATCAAATATGTATTATCAATTCATGCTAGAAGCTTTATTTTAATGCCACTATAGAGGTTGCATCATCTTTATGAGATGTACATTATTTTCACTGTATCTTTTACAACAAATCCAGATGACTATGTAATGTGCTGTGATTAACTATAAATTACATAGCAATGTTTTGAACTAAGGGCTGATTCATACATTAATGCTTTCTGTGATCTGTTATGTTTTCAGTTCAGTACTAGGTTTTTCACAAACATATAGAAAAATATTACACACAACTCTGCCATTATGAGTCTTGAAACTCCAGAAGTCATTCACATCTTCCAAATATACTGATCTTCAGGAACACAATAGAGGAGCAGATACAGACAGTTTTGATCAACTAAACTTCCATTGTTGTGGAATGTAGGTGCCTTTGGTTGTACAGATATTACATCAGACAAAAAGATCAGGTCATATCCTCCTCAAGATCTTATATATGACCATCATTTCATTCCATTGTTGCAATAAATAGTTGCAAGAAGGATTGCCACGGAATGTTGCTTCCCCTAAATAACTTTCAGTAATTAGAGAACAGACATGTTTGAAAATTCTGAAGTAATGTTTACATTTTAGTAGTACTTCACTGGAAAGAAACTATCTCTTGAACTTTGACCTTCCATCTGATATTCATAACTGTACTTTAAATGGTTTCTTTGATGACTCTATAAATACAAAATATAATATCTTTGGAAGCTAAAGTAATACGGAAATTCTTTTCCATGCTCACCTTCTTTATAGACCTTATTGTCTCAATTACTGTCGATGACCTTGTATTTCTTCCTAGAAAAATTTTAGGTACTGTCAAGAACTCCCATTTCTCTAACTCTCTTGTCTTTCCTTTTGTCTCTACTTCTGTTTTTTTCTTCTCTTCCTCCCACTTTCAACTCATCCTATTTCACAATTATAGATATTTCACTTCATTGCACATTAAAAGACAACACTCAAATTTTGGCTACTTTTTGTGTGTGTGTGAGTATGAGTGTGACAGGGCACTCAAATAATATAGGAAAACTCATTGCTGGCACAATAGGACAAAATTTTCGCACATAGGAGAACTGTGAAAGCACAACATAGAACACAGTAAAGCCATAATATGGCATTGAGAAACAAACAAACCAAACCTAGAAGAGAGTGATGGCATCATAGACCACAGTTGTGGCTCAAAAGGTAACTGGGTAGGCTCAATAGAAGACAGTGATAACATAATTTGTTACTGAGATGCCAATAAATAGTTCAGTGATTGCACAATATCAAATGCTTATAGCATAGTATGGCAATGTTATGACTCAGTAGGATATAATGGTTACTCAAGAAGACACAATGGTTTGTTGAAAATGCCATGTCTTTGGCAAAGTAAGGCACTGTGATGGCTCAATAAGTCACTATATTAGTATAGTAGGACACTGTGATAGCACAATAGAGCATAATAATTGCTCAATAAGGAGGAGTTTTGGCACAATAGGACACTATTGTGACATAATAGGACATTGTGAAATCTCACAATGGCACAGTAGTGACATAATAGATTTCTCAGTTGCAAAAGTAAGATAGTATAAAGATTAATAGGACACAGATATAGCAAAATGTTACAAAATAATAGCACAAGATGATAGTGTGATGAATTAGTAGGACACAAATGTGCCACAATATGCCACAGTATGCCACACCAATAGCATAAAAAGAAATTGTGATGGCATACTACGTCACTGTAAGTGATAGGGAAATGTAGTGACACAATAGAAAGTATTGATTACATAATAGGACACTTTAACAGCAAACTATGACACAATGAATCTCCAACGGGGAACAGGGATGGCACAACAGGCAAAAAGAGGGCATATTAGGACACGGTGACAACAAAATAAGGAACTGTAATATATCAATAGGGTACATTAATGACATAATAAAATACAGTGATGTCACAAGAGGCACAATGATGGCAAAATAGGTTATCATGGTGACATATTAGGGCACAGTGAAAACATATCTGGATGTTAAGATGATAAAACAGCATAATGAAGGTACAAATGGGCAAAGTGGCAGCACAGTAGGACACTGTGATGGTGCAAGAGGGCAGTGCAATGGTACATCCACCTAGAATAGCAACAGCAGTAGAGTTAAGTCAACCTCAACTTATAAGACCAGCTGTGTATGCTACAGAGGGCAAAGCAGGAGAAGTGACCCAAGCCCCATAGAGGAACTCCAACAATCAGGAGTGCATCTAAGACATTAAATCTTATGTTGTTTAAACAACTAGAGAATGGTTTTGTTTTGATCTGACTGTGGCTATGCCCTGGTTCATCTTGCTTGAAGTAAAAAAAATATATACATATTTGATTTACTTTTTATTTTAAAGGACTCTATCTGCAGTAGAGAGTTTAAGCTTTTAAAGAGATTTTAGAGTTTTACATTGGATTTTCAATGGAAATTTTGTTAGATATTTTAAATAGACTACACTTTAAAGTATATACATTTTTTAAAAGACTGGGGGAATTTTATCATTATACATATTTTGTATTATGATGTTCATATTAAAGTGAGATATTATGGATAGTAAGAAAGGAGCAGTGTGGTTTTACTGTGATATCATTGTGTGCCAGCTTGACAAGGGTCCCATTGTGCAGATTACTTTTGTGTCAACATGAGAAGAATAAGCCTCAATTAAGTAAAGGCCTCCATAGTTACAGATATTCTTGGAGGACATTTTCTTAATTAGTGACTAATAGAGATCTAGTTCATTGTTCCTAGGTTACCATTCCTTGGCTGGTGGTACTGTGTTTTTATAAGAAATCAGACTTAGCAAGTGAGAATGAGCAAACCAGTAAGCAGTACTCTTCCACAAAGTCTGTATTAGCTCTTGACTTTTGGTTCTTTCCCTGTTTGAGTTCCTGTCCTGACTTCCTTGTATATTGGAATACAATGTGAAAGTGTATGTCAAATGAACCTTTTCCTCCTAACTTGCTTTGGGTAATGGTGTTTCATTATAGAAATGGTAAGGACAAAATAATAGTGTACTATCTGCTTCAATAAGGAATAGTAATGTCACAGTAAAACACATTGTTGGTAAAGGAAGGCATTATTATGGCATAATAGCATTCTGTAATAACTGAATTAGACAACAAGAATGTCACTTTAGGACACAGGGTGACATAATAGGACACTGTACTTTAAAACTAGTAAAGTGATGGTACAAGATGATAATGTAATCACATAAAAAGATAAGTGATTATAAAATAGGTAACAGCTACATTGGAACATTTATCATTTAACAGACAACAGAAATGGCACAAAAGGACAGAATGACAACAGCAAAATGTTGGACCAATAGATCCCTGGGATACCATGATATAATAATAGAATGAAAAAAATAAACATTTCATTGATTCATTTGGACACAGTAATTGGGTAATAGACCTCAGTGAGAAACAAAGTATGGCACACAACTAGCACAAAAGGTCATAGTGATATCACAGTATGAAACTGATGGGAAAATCTATTGTCACAATTGGGCGCAAAGATGACATAATAGCAAACTCAGATGGTAGTTTGTGCCAAACAGATAGTACAAGATAACACTAATGCCATGTAATACATTACAATGACTCATTAGAACATGATACCATAATATTAATCCACAGTGATTGAGTAAGATTAGATAGTAGTAACTAAATAGGGTACAGTGGTCATTGTTCATACAATAGGCCCTCACAGATACCACCATAAAATTTTCTAAAAAGCAATTTAGTACAGGAATGGCTTTATTAGGTATAATAATAGCACAGAAAGCCAGAGTGATTTCACAATAGGAAATTGTAATGCTACACAAATATACTGTGTTGGCACAATGGGGCACAAATATATTATAATAAGGAGCAGAGATGCAAAATATGTGACTGTATGACATAGCAGAGCACTGTGATAACTCACTTAATAGGTACAGAAGGGTTACAATAGGCCATGGTAATGGCACAAAAGAAAAATATTATAAGTCAACATGTCACAATGATTCTATAATAGAACATAGCTTTGGCACAAAGAGCATAGTGGTGGCATAATTGGACATAGTGATGACACAATAGGCTCAAGAATAATGACACAATGGGTGAACATTATGAAACAACAGGGCTCAATTATAACTTAATAGGCCATAGTTGGTACAACAATGAACTTGATGACACCACAGGACACTCTGATGTCTTTAATAAGAATGAAAGGTTAAAAAAGCACATGATGGCAAAACAGATCTCTGTGTTATCACAATAGGATAATGTGATAGTATAATATGCCAAAGCCATGGCTAAGTAGGGCACAGTAATACCAAAGCATGCTACAGTGATGACAGAATACGTCACAATGATAGCAAAAAACCATACTGTGATAAGTCAATAGTAAAGACACATAAGACAAAATGGCAGTACAATAATTCAAAGCTACAGCACAATAAGCCAATGTCACAACTCAATACAGAAGTGTAATGATGTAATTGGACACGGCAATGGTACGGTCGTCCATAATTGTGGCACAAAGTGAGTTTTATGACACTATATGACATTGTGAAGAATTAATAGGGTACAATGGTGGCACAACATGAAAATGATATACAAAAAGACACTGAGCTTTCACAATATGGCAGTGGTTGCATATTAATGACAGTGGTGACTCCTCAGGATACTGTGATAGGACAATAGTGTAAAATGATTGCACAATTGAGCATAGTTATTACTTTACAGGGCACAAATGATGACACAATAAGAAAATGATAGCACACAAGAGCAAAAAGGACACTTTATGGCACAATAGTCAAATGTGGTGACTCAATATGGCATAGTGAGTACATAATAGGATTTCAGTGATGGGATAATAAGACTCAGTGATGGCAAGGCAACAAACCTTAGAACACTTTAATGACACAATACGTCACTCTGATATCTCAATAGAATTCAGTGATGTCATAGTGTTACTGAATGACAGCATAATAGAAAACAGTGATAGTGTATAATAGGATGATGGCTCTCTCTGCCCTCAGGGATCATTAGCTGATATGGTCCATGAGGGAATTGAGAACTGAGAAAATGGATGAGGGGTTCAGAAGCCCTGTGAATACATATGGTGAATGGTTACTCCAAGATTAGCTGCAGAGAGTCAGATCCACTTTACTTGCAGTGATTCAAGGCTTATATAGTTTGGGGCACTAGGTGTAGAAACATCTAGGATAGGCATAGTTCATTGGGTGAATGCTTATAGTACTACAATGTCTCATTATCATGGGGAATAATTTCAGAAATCTCAGGTGCTAGCTCAATGGGTACTATCAGGAGAAAGGAAGCTGAACCTGTAATCTAAGTCTAAGTGACATTCTGCAGGTAGAGGGTTTTCAATTGCCCACACAAGGTCAGAGAAGAATAAGCCCTGCCAATAAAGTGAGTAGATCATAATGTGTCAAACCCCAGAAGGTTATCTGGTCAATATTAAACTTCAACATATTAATTAGCAGAGTTTTCTCACAATAGGCCACAACAATGAAGGAATATAATACTGATGGAAGAATAGGAACTTGTGAAAGAAAATAAGACACATTGATGGCACAATAGGAGGCAGTGATTGCACAATAGTACATATGATGGCACATAAGGACACAGAAATACGATAGTAGGACACTGGTGGCATATTAGGACAGAGTAATGACAAAATCTCAGTGGTGGAACAATTACAATGACAAGATGTGGCACTACAATATGTCAATCATGTAAAATTATAACATATTATCCTCATGTTAGAGCACAAAAGGGCACTGTGATGTCATAATAGAACACAGAATGTTCAATAAATCACAGACTTGAAACAAATTACATTATTATGGTATATATGTGAATACAATGGCTCAGTGTGGCATACTGATGCCACAATAGGTCAGTCATGTCACAATCAAGTACAATATTAGCACAATAGGAGACAATGATAGCACAATAGACTACATGATAGCAAAACAAGGTACAATGTTTATGACACAATTGGACACTGTGATAACACTATATGGTGCTGTTAGGACATGATAGTATCCACTGATGACAAGAGGGACTGCAATGTCACAGTATGTTATAGTTACTACTCAATGGAGCACATTGGTCACGTAGTGGTCTACAGAAATGCCACAGCATTCCAGTGTTATGAGACAATGTATGATAGTGATAGTACAATAGTACATGTTGATGGTATTATAGAGCACAATAGGAAAATGTTATGGCATGTCAGATCACAAAGTTAGAATAATTGGGCGTATATGTGGTACGATAGGTCACACAAATAACACAATATAACACTATAATAACACAATAGACAACTGTCAAGCCTCAATATAGAATAATGATGTAAAAATAGGCTTCAGTTATACAAAGCTAGTGAACAGCATTGACTCAGAAAGGAACAGAGATAGCATAATAGGCCACAGTGATGGAATATTAAAGCATAGTAGTGGTATATTAGGCCACAATGATGGCAATAAATAAATAAATAAATAAATAAATAAATAAATAGGCGAAGTGGTAGCATAATAGGGCATAGTATTGGCCCAATAAACAAAGAAATGACAGAAAAAACTTTCATTACAAAAAGAGAACATAATGTTTATACCAAAGTGCAAAGTTACAACATAACACATTACTGAGATGTTACTATAGAACACTGTGATGGCATAGAAGAGACATATGATGATTCAATACAGCACAGTGATGATTCAATATGGCATAGTTATGACTACATAGGGTACAAATGCCTCAGTAGTTTAATGTGCTGACAAAATACAGTGCACTGTGATGGGACAGTAGGACACAGTGATATAACAGGAGGACCTACAAATGGCAGAAGGTAGCATTTTGGTGGCTAAATATGTTACTGTGATAACTTGATAGTATGTTATTTTGGCAACACTGTGCTCCATTTTGCCATAACTGTTCTATTCCTTCATTAATGTGGCCTATTTTCACATCACTAAAACGTTTATATAATCAATGTGTCCTAATATACTATAAATGTGTTTTATATGTGCCTTCAATGTGATATATTTCAGTGTTACTGTGCTATATTATGTCATTACTTTGCTTCACCATTGCATACTATTAACTACTTTTCCATCACTATGTCTTAAAGAGTTATTATGGTAGGATATTGTGTCTCTACAATGTAACCCTCTGACATTTCTGTGACATATTGTTCCATCTTTGTTCCTTATTATAGCATCCTTGTGCACAAATGTTTCTACAGTGGCCTAGTGTGACATCACACTTTCTTATTATACAATCACTCTGTCTTATAGTGTCACCCTTGTAACTAACAAATTTATTCTAGTGCCAAATTGTTTCATTATAATGGTGACATCCCATGGGACTACTGTGCTGTCACTGTGTCCTATTATGCTATTACTCTGCTATTGTCATAACAGTCACCTGCTGTGCTATCACATATCATATTATACTATTACAATGTTTTCTTGTGACATTACTGTGACATTGTGTAATTATAGTATCCTTTTTGTCCCATAACTTCAGACACACAAACACACACATACATACACAAACTTAAAAAGAGAAGATGAAGTTTTAAACAGAGTGTAAAAAGGGAGCTCTTCTATTTTCTCCAAGTTTAAAGTATGAGAAACAATCATGTGTGTGCCTCCCTTGCTGAGTTTCACATGCTGAGGAATTAAAAGAAGCCTTTAAGCCAACAACCTTTAAAATAACTGTGGTTCCCAACCCAGCAGACATGAAGAACTGAATCCTGATCATTACCACCTAAACAAACTTGAAATTATGCCTTTCCTAAATTCAGATTTCAGGTGAGGTCAGAATGCTGACACATGAAAACCTTGTTTGCAAACTTCTGATAAAACCTGCATTGGTCAAAGGCACCTAGACCATAGACTAAACATATCCAGATTCTTCACTCATTGGAACTGTTAGATTATCTCTGTTATTTGGCATCCCTGATTTGGGGAAATTTTTGACATAGCATCGCAGAACTAATGTAACACCTATCAAAATATTGCAGAGAACAAGTAGACAAAGAACTTCCTAAGATAATTGCTTCTCTTCCACCAGCAAATAACACTTAGTATGTCTGACCACATCTCCATAATCAGTTTCTATGCCTCAGTCTGAGGCTTACCCAACACAGCAGTGATACGCCCTAATTGCTTGTGTTTAAATCCTGTCTCAAGGACTCACTAATTCCATGGCTCTGAAAGCAGGTTAGCTTGTGCCTCAGTTTATGCTTGTGAGTAATAAGAACAATGACAGGACCTACTTGTTCTCTTTAGTTTTACCTGTCAACTTAACATGTCTAGAAGGATATGAGGAGGAAGTCTCCATTGAAGGTTTCTCCAGACTAGGTATGTTTGTTGTTTGCTTGCAGAGGTGTTTTGTCTTGATTGCTTAAAGATGTAGGAAAGCCCAGTGCATTCTCTGAACAGGTGGTTTAGGCTATATAAGAATAATGGGTAAGGTAAGTATGGGTCTGTGAATAGGCCAGCCTGCATGGTTTGTGCTCTAGTCTCTGCCTTGGATTCCTCATGTAACATCCCTCAATAATGTTCAATGACATGTAAATGTAAGGTAATTAAATCCTTCCCTCCTTCAGTTGCTTTTGGTTAGAGTGTCTATCACAGGAGCAGAAAAAAACTGGAATAATTCTGTTATAATTCAGTTTATATAGTGGAATTTCACATTCATAATCTAAGCATGAAAGAGGTCTTATTTTAGTAAAAACACAGAGTCAAACTTTTCCTGTATGAATAATATTATTTGATCTTTCAGTACAACTAACTATACAAAAATTTATTTGAGAACATTTGCTGTCATGTCATTCCATGATTCATACAATAGATATCCATAAAGGTTTTTATACTTTGACACCAGAATATTGATCAATTGAAGATCCATGGTTTTAATATTTTATTGGTATTCTTAAACCAGTCATCATTTCTGCGTCTGTAATTTTTTTGAATCCTTGGAAATCAATTGATTTTACGAAATATCTGATTCTTTATTTCAGTTACTTTCAGCATATGATGTTTTGTAAATGCACAGCCCATGGAGTGGTACTATTAGAAGGTGTGTCCCTGTTGGAGTAGATGTGTCACTGAAGAGAAGCTTTAAGACACTCATCCTAGCTGCTTGGAAGCAAGTATTCTGCTAGCAGCTTTCAGATGAAGATGTAGAACTCTCAGCTCTTCCTGCACCACACCTACCTTTATGCTGCCATGTTCCTGCCTTGATGATAATGGACTGAAACTCTGAACCTCTAAGCCAACTCTAAGAGTTGTTTTGGCCATGGTGTCTGTTCACAGTAGTAAAACCCTAACAAAGACACTGTCACTATGAAAGACATGATTAATTTTTTTAATGAAGTCAAATTATTGACACACTTTGTTTGCCCCTAAGACTTTGAGTATTGACTCTGAACATAAAAACTTCAGGCTGTAGAATTTTCTGATGCCTCAGATTTGATAATTTTCATCTAATGATGTTTCCTTAAGATATATCATTAAGAAAAAGCCATCAGGATGGGCATGGACCTCTGCCTCACTGTACAATGACAGAGGGACTGGAGCCATTACAAAGTCCCCTTTCGTTACTGGAGGTCAGGCCTCTATCCCTGCCTTCACAAGATTAGAATCACCACAGCCCTTCTATACTTAGAGAAGGGAGGAGACGTCAGGGGCAGCTCTGCTTATACACTGAAGGTCTAAAATCAGCCATAGGCCTAAAATCAGCAATAGGCCTGTCATACATGTATATTAACACCAAGTCTTGGGTCTCTGTGGAAAAACATTGAAACAGATGGCTATAAGCTATTGTAAACAGGCAGCTTTTGTGGAAATTTACCCGCCTGAGTAGTCATAGACCTTGTAAATAGGTAGCCTTGGCAGCTAATACCAACTTAGATAAGGACAAGTGAATCATATGCAGAGTCATAG
>NW_021605506.1:730425-772258 GCF_004785775.1 Grammomys surdaster
TTAAGGGATTTCTGTGATTCCTCTTTAAGGGCTTCTATCTGTTTACTTGTACTCTCCTGTATTTCTTTAAGGGAGTTACTTAATTCCTTCTTATAATCCTCTATCATCATCATGAGAAGTGATTTTAATTCTGAATCCTGCTTTTCAGGTGTGATGGGGTGTTCAGGGCTTGCTATATTGGGAGAACTGGGCACTGATGATGCCAAGAAACTTTGGTGTCTGTTGCTTATGTTCTTGTGCTTGCCTTTCGCCATCTGGTTAACTCTAGTGGTACCTGCCCTCACTGTGTAAGACTGGAGTCTGTATTTCCAGTTATCTTGCTTATTGCAGAGGTCCTCGGAGTCCAGAGGTCTCTGTGGTCTTATGCCCCTAATCTCCTGGGTGGAAGAACTCCTGGGACTCAGGCCACCTCTTGGATCTGGAAATCCTTCTGCTCTGAGTGCAGTGGCTCCTCGGCTGCTCTGAGTGCAGTGGGTCCTCGATGACTCAGGATTCAGTTTCAGCTGCTCTGAGTGCAGTGGCTCCTCGATGACTCAGGATTCAGTTTCTCCACAGGACAGGAGCAGACCAACTCTGTGTCAGCTGCTCTGAGTGCAGTGGCTCCAGCTGCTCTGAGTGCAGTGGGTCCCCGATGACTCAGGATTCAGTTTCAGCTGCTCTGAGTGCAGGCTCCTCTAGGATGACTCAGGAGTCAGTTTCTCCACAGGACAGGAGCAGACCAACTCTGTGTCTGCTCTAGCCCAAAGGACCAGGCAGGGGCCGAAGGGAAGTGGAATTCCGGAGGGGTGGGGTTTGAGTAGCTGCTGTGCCCTGAATGTCCCTGGCTCCCAGATGTATCTCTGGGTCTTAGGGAATGAGATGGAGTTCTTACCAGCTGCTCTGAGTGCAGTGGCTCCTGGATGACTCAGGATTCGGTTTCTCCACAGGACAGGAGCAGACCGACTCTGTGTCTGCTCCAGCCCAAAGGACCAGGCAGGGGCTGAAGGCAAGAATGTATCTCAAACCTGTCATCAAAGATGTTGTCAACTAATATGAAATCAGACAACTACTTTTGGCTTTTTCACCTTGAAAAGTACCTTTTTAAAGACAAAAAGATCTTTAATAATTATAAGATTAAAAGTACTGTTTCTTTTTATTAAGCCTAAACATTTATTAAATCTCAATACCTGGTATTATTGTAGGAATCTTAAGTATATTACTAAATAAGTGTACAAGCATTCTGCCATTAAATTGCTCCAATTTTGTAATAGGTAAGAAGGAGGCTGAGGAAGGACACAGATTGGAAACTACAGACACAAAAATAAGTATGTAAATCTGTACTAGAAAGTGAGGAGCAGAATTAATGGGACTGTCTGTAGCAGCAGAAGGCAGAAGACTTTCTGTTTTTCCTTAAGGAGTTCTATTGAGGCAAAATCAAGATTTGTAGTTTCAATAAAAAAGGAAAGGAATTTCAGTCTGAACCAGTAGACTGTGGAGCTGAGGTTTATTAAAGTAAGTTTAATACAGATTTTAACCACAAGCATGAATACTAATGCAACACATCCAAAGTGTGAGCACTGGCTTCTCAAGGGATAGTTTAACTTGAGTACAATTACAATTGTTGTTTGTTTTATTGTTTGTTTTCTGTGACTTTTTAAGTTACATTGTTTAAATAGTATAATTCATTACAAGGGTTAATCATTAAGGGATTTTCTGTTATAAAGTTATTGGGTAGATATGTGGAGGATACACATTGAATTTAGCAATGAGAGTGACTTTCTGGGATCTGAAGTTTTATGAATCATTTTGGCCTCACAAGTTACTTATTGTCTTTGACATTTATGTTTGAGTTGTCATGAGAGAAACATGGATTGTCTTAGTGGGTGGTTTTGGTTTTATCCACAGCATCTAAAACGTTCTATTTTTACCTGTAAGGTTGCAAACCAGATGTTTTCTTTACTCTGATATTTGACCCATGTTCCCATATTTTACCCATACTACCCCAGGGAACAACACTAGACTCATGAGAAGTACATGGATTTACAGGTTAGAACTGAAGCTTGTACCTCAAAGATTCTTAAAACCCATTATCTTGCCCTTTCTAATGTCCTCTCCTTCAAAATTCCATCAAATCTCCAGGCTTCAAATATAATCTATATGCAAATGGAACTAAAATTAGAGTATTCATTATAGGGCTTGCCCACCCAAGTGCCTTTACAGCATCTTCACTTGAACATATTTGAAGCATTTCTAAATCATATCCAGGGCTGGTCCTATCATTATGCCAGCTTGTATTTTCTCTGAGTTCCATTAATGGAAGCTCTATCATTTTCATCACTCAAAGCAGCCCTGAGCGTTTTGTTTTTTCTCAGTATCTTCTAGTATCCTTAACCTAATCTAATAATAAATTCAGTCAACTCTTCCTCCAAATATCACCCATCCAATCTGTATCATCTTTGTATCACCCAAATTATCTTTTGTACTTGGGTTCTCTTGATAGCTCTATAACTGCCGTAGTTATCCTTTGAGAAAAATTTGCTCTCATTCTCAACACAGTGTATCTGTACCACAGCAATCCAAGTGATTGAGTTATATTTTAGTCACTTATTACCCTGTCCCAGGTCAGGTTTCTTTACAGCAGACTCCCAGTCTCACTCCTTACAGAGATCAAGAACCACATTCTGGCCCAGGAATTCCTTGGACCTAAACCCTTTGTTTCCATGACCTCATTAATTCCCACTTTACATTTCATCAATTATTCTCCAAGCACTAGGTTCTTTGGAATTTCGAGATGTTTTAGGCACAAGCCTTTCCCAGTCTGTCATACTTAACTTTTTCTCTACTAAGCAGCTTGCCTGACTTCCAAACATCACATTCCTCACCTATTTGAAGTCACATTCAATGTTGTCATTGAAATGATGCTCCTGTGAATATCCTGTACATCAAGATACTCTGATACCAGGTATTCAAGTGTAACTAAATTGTAGCTATCCACCCCCCACTCTTATTTTCATTTTTCATAGCACATGTGGTCAGCTGACTGTTTTGACATTTTAATTAACTTTGTTTTAAAGAATGTATAAATAAAAAAATAATTCACTCAGAAAAAATTAATCAGACAGAAAACATCTTGATGAACTTCTATATATCAGAATAGCCTTTTTGAAGCTGTGGCATGTCACACTGGATTTTCTTCTCTCACTAGCAAATATATTTTTTATAAATTTATCCTGTCATGTACAGCTTTTTATATAGGAACTGGTAAGTTGAACAGAGACGCTTATGCTCACCAGGTAAGCAGTCTTACCCAAGTTCAGTTTTCAGCACCTGCTCTGATATGACTCTAGCTATAGGGATCTGAGCCTTCTTCTGGCCTCCTCAGGTATCTGCACTCATGGGCACATAAAAACCTCCATACACATAATGCTCTAATTCAAGCCAATTTAAAAAAGTAATTTCTTAGCCATCTCTCTTCCCCTCCATTTAAATTACTATATTATCAAAATATTATTTTCATAAATATATAATTAAATAGCCATTAGTATATTGTCAAAAACAAGTCATAGAAAGTGAGCATGTATGTGCAGCTAGCACTCAGATAATTACAACAGCATTATGAGCATCTTATCAGAGTACTGAATTGTGGGCAATTCTGTAAGCAGCATACACTCTCTGTGAGAGACAAGTAGGAAAACTTGGCTAAGCTCAACTTATTACTGGGTCAAAACTTCTGGAGTCTGACATTAGGTAGTTTAATATAAACATAACTAAATACTGTAAAATTGGGGAAAAACTTTCCTGGTGTCATTCAATCACTGGTGCTCAAGGAAGCATAGTTACATAGAAACTCAACTCAAAGTACATGCCATTTCTTTCAAGATGATGGGTTCTAGAGATAAACTACGTTACTGTAAGAACCTAAGGAAGAATCTGTCATGGTCACTACCACTAGATCTCTTTTTTTCATTTCCAGCCTTCCTTTCAGATGAACCCAGTTCACCCATGGCCACTGATAGCTACCATTGGCTAGCACTTCACGTATATCCCCAGCTCACATATTTTATTTTGAAACAGGGTCTCTAAGTAGTGGTTGAAAGTAAACATACTACTTAGGCCAGTCAAGCCTTAAACTTTTATCCTCTCTGACTCACCCTGTGGAATAGCTGGTATTGCAAGGCCAATGCCACCAAATCTCTCATAACTGTACTTTCTGTGACATTACTTGCCTTTGTCCTTTCTCCAACAACATTCTGTCAGGGGCAGCCCTGCTTATACACTGAAGGCCTAAAATCAGCCATACACCTAAAATCAGCAATAGGCCTAACATACATGCCTGCTAGCACCAAGTCTTGGGTCTCTGTGGAAAAACACTGAAACAGATAGCTGGGAGTTATTGTAAACAGGCAGCTTTGGTGGAAGGCTGCCAAGCCTGGCTACTACTCATAGGCCTTGTAGATATGTAACCTTGGTGGATAGTACCAACTTAGATAAAGACACGTGAATCATAGGCAGAGTCATAGTGGTCTGTCCCCTGAACCTTCACCCAGCTGACACTCTGTTCTGGAAGATATCTGTACTCCCCCTGAACACCTACACTCCTTCATCATCCCCTTCCCTACATCCTGTCTTTTTGTGTATATAACCTGTGTGTAAAAAAGTAAAAATTACGGTTTGATCAGTCTATAGACAAGCCGTGTTCCTTGTGTTCGCCTGATTCCCCCATCTTCTCTTTCAGGTGATCTCCCCAGACCCCTGTTGAATGTCTTGCTGGACAGGACAACATTCTACAAATATCCATTTGTTATTTGAACAATCAGTGGGTTAAGAGATATTTGTCAACTTAATATTATGTTTAACGTTTATTTTTGTTTTACTTAGGTGTATATGCCCACATCTGTGAATATGTATGCAATATATGTCAATGCCTGTAGAAGCCAGAAGATTGTAATCCCTGAGATAGAGTTACAGGCCATTGTTAGGTGCCTGATATACATGCTATAAACAAAACACTGGTTCTATGTAGGAGCAGCAAATGGTCTTAATTGCTGAGCCATCTCTCTAGCACTCCCCATCCCAAAGTTTATTGTTATCAATATAAGGTTTAAGAAATTTCATTATTTTACCCTTTAAATTTAGATGTGTGGTGACTCTATCCCTTTTATTAGGTGGGAAATGACAGTGAATGTTCATTTCAAAACATGGTACTCTCTAGAACAATGTATTTAATGCTATCTGTCATTTTTTACCTTTCTTCAGATCTCGTTTAACCATACAAAGCAGTGTGTTATACCTGTGAGAAATTTCTAATTTTCTAATCCTTCAATAGTGTTACAGTATTAATTAGTAGATATCTCCAATAAGAAAATGTTTTATAGTAACTGCATATCCCTCAAGAATATAATTTGTTTATTCTTCTTCATAGATAGTCACACATAAAATTTAAAAAAAAATTGTCAATTTCTACAAGAAAATCAGGTTTTTAAAATTATGTTTCTGAATTAATGTAAATTTTGGGGAAAATATCAGATTAATTTAATTATGCTTGAAACCATGGTTGTGACAATTTCCCACTTTCATTTAGATATTTTATTTTCTTTATCTTTTTTTAATGTCTCATTTTTTATTGGATATATTCTTTGTTTACATTTCAAATTTTATCCCATTTCCTAAATTTACCCCTAGAAACCCGTTATCTCATCCTCCTTTACCCCTGCTTCTATGAAGGTGGAGCTGAGACAGGAGATGGATCTTTAGCCAGATAACTACTCTTAATGGATACGCATGTAAACAGTCTCTGTTGTAAACTTCTATTTCAATTTATTATTTGATCTTGTTTTGTGGATTTGTGATGAACTTTGTAACATGTGATCATATATTCTGAAAGATCTAAAAGTAATGAAAACAAAGAAGATAGAGAAGAATTTTTTTGCTTTTCCCCACTTAGAATAGAATTTTTTTCCTTTCCTCACTTAGAGGAGTTTTTCCTTTTCCTTTGCTTTGGATGCTTCTGTTTTTGCCCTTAGGTAACCTTCATAGGAAACTTTTAACAACTTAGTAATAAACATTTCTAAATGTCCCTTTTTCTTCCTGGGACTTTTTACTAGCAGTTACATCTGCATGCACAGTTCCTGCTGAGATAGAACAAAGGCCACATTACTTAATCCTCAGCTGTTTAGGCTACAGGTGTTAATCACTAAAGCCAGCAGTTTTTACCCTCAGAAAGAGCAAGAAATCTTTAGGAATTTTTAGAAGTTATCAGCATTCCAGTACAGTTGGAGAGCTTAAAAGCCCTGAGACCCTCAGACTTTACAGACATCACCAGAGTCCTACTCTGCCCCAACCACTACCCTCTCTGGGCTGGGTGGATCCCAGCAATTCCTCAATGTAATAAAGATAATGTTTGCTTTTTGTTGTTGTTGTTTTGTTTATTTGTTTGTTTTGATTTTTGTTTTTTGGTTTTTTGTTTTGTTTTGTTTTTTTTTTTTTTTTGAGACAGGGTTTCTCTGTATAACCCTGGCTGTCCTGGAACTCACTCTGTAGATCAGGCTGGCCTCAAACTCAGAAATCCACCTGCCTCTGCCTCCCAAGTACTGGGATTACAGGCTAATGTTAATGCTGAAGTTCAGCTTCACAGTGAGGAGGGTCTTGAGAAATGTTGGAATGGGAATACAGCTGATTCAATAATGACTCAGAGTCAATAGTAGATGCAAGCAGCTAGTTCAGATACTCTCTCTGTTTCCTGAGGACTTCTAGTATTCTTTAATCTTCTGTTTAATCATTTTTTCAGCTTAGTTCTTCCTAGAGACAAGACAGAGCCTGAAACTATTCTTTTATTTACTAGAACTACATCATCAAGGCTTTGATCATAGTCAATAATGATCAAATTCTTAAATTTACATAAACTCTATGAGTCCCAGATTAAGTCTCAACTCCCATTTCCTTAGAGCAGATCTATATACAAAGCAAAAGCATGGTACCTTTTAGATTTATCCAGCCTTTTCTTCTCAAGTAACTGGGCACAGCTCTTTCAGTTTCTGGGTACAGCAGATAGCAGTCCTTAATATCTATTCTCATGTAAAAACAAAGATAAAACACTACTAAAATTAAAATGATTCCTTGCAAAATTATGAATTTATATAAGGAAAAGAGTGAGCTCTCTTTAATATTTCCCAGGTATTATTATCTCCAATTCTTTTAATAGCTAGAAAAACAGAGTACTAACTTTTTATATGCTTCATCATCATCATTGAATTCTCTAATCTTCATTTCCTTACCCTAGTAATTCCATTTCTTCATGTGTACTCCTTCTGATACTGTTTATTCCTAAATTATATGTAAATTACTGTTTTTTTCTATGTTTTTTCTTCTTAAGACCACTTAACTTTCTTCCTTGATGTCCCCAAGTTCACCTGGTTAATTAATTCGGCAGTCATTGGATCTCATGATAGCAATTTTAAGTCCAAGTCTGACAATGAACTATTTCTACAAAGGACCGTGTAGTTTTTTTTCTTTTTATAATTTATTTTTATTTATTTATTTTTAAATGTTAATCAAAAGCTTTATAAGTTCAATAATGCTCAATAACAAGATAACCATACAGTCAGAAGTGTAACCCAATACCCAACCTAGGTATACCAACTATCTTTGACTGGCAGATACAGTCTCCATGTTCCACCCCCACACCCCTCTTTCTCTCTCTCTCATCTCCTAGCTCCTCCTCCTCTCCTTACTCCTCCCCTTCTTCTCCTTACATCTCCCACCATTGCTCCTCCTACATATCACCCTTCCTGTTAAGATAAAACTTTTCTCTCAAAATATAATTAGAACATAACTATAGCAATTTGTATCAGTAAGGTACAAGAAAGACTTAATACCTAGTCCATCATTTTGTTGACTAACCAGAATCTCTGTCTACTCTCCTAACTGAAAGACTTAGTTCTGAACCTGGCTTTTTTCTTGGCTTTAGAATAAATGTCAGCTGAAAAACCATCCTCTCAAGTCTTTTCTCTCAAAGTAAATAGCCAGGATTGGCTATGAGACTATAAGTCTTCAACCCCATCAGAAATCCAGAATGACTGAATTAACTGAAATTATGGGAAGCACAAAGCACAGCTTCTAAAACTTAGCCAATTTATAGAGACCACTGAACACCTGGACAGTCCCTATACTACAAAATGTTGGAGCATCCGATCTTCAGCCTTCTGGCCCAGGATCATCTGATAGACCTAGTGATGCAGAATTATTAATGGCTGATTACACTATCTTGCCAGAAACAATTAGTAGAATATTCCACAACTGTGTTCTTTTCAGGACAGTAATTTGTCTGTAGATGAAAAAAGGCCATTCTTGCCTAGTGGCTGTCTCACCACAACTGGAGTAACTCCAAAGATACTCAACTTCTTCTTAGAATCCAAGACAGGAAGTTGTCAGGAGCAAATAGGTCTCTAGTCAAAATGAACCTTAATGCAGAAATGTTTATAACGTTAATTCTGTGGACTTCTGATGTTTTGAAAACCAACTATCCATGTAAGGCAATCTGGACTGTTGTCTCTTAACTCCTCTCAGCTATTTCTAAATAAAATACAGAAAACACCCTAACAATAAACTCAGAGCCATGAATTTGCTATAGGCCCTTAACTCACAGGCTAACCATCTCAAATCAGTTTTTTGAAAAAAAAAAAAAGTTAAAGAAGGACTGGGCCTAAGCCTTGTATTCCTAAATGTGTTATATAGGCACAATGCCTATGAAGTAACAATATTAATCTCACTTCTATGTCAATAAGAAACTTATACCAATGAAAACCTTAAATTTGAATTCAAAGTAAATTTTGTACCATTTAAGAAATTATAGTTTCAGCTTAATAACAATTATACAGATTTCTACCAATACATTATGGCTATGCAATAAATCCTAGCTATTCCTCCCTGTTCCAACAAAACCACTACTTTTCCCTAGAAAGACCACCTTAGTCGCCAAGCCCAGGGAATATGGGCACCGACTCTTCATTAACTTCTTCAAACTGATTATGGGCATTGAGAAAAGGGTTGGGGGGAAGAGTAAATTGATGTCTCTGACATCTGTGTCTTTACTGCATTCAGCTGAGATTTCTGGACATCAGAAGTTCGAGCAGGTCTGCTCAGCTTGCTTAATGAGTAGATACACCAAGGCTGTGTATTCTTCAATATACAATTCTCAAAACAAATTTTAGTATCAACATATTTTTTGTTTGAATTCTGGAATCTAGTTTTCTGGTGGCCTGTCTCTATCATATCTAATAAATATTATTCTAGGAGTTTCTATGTGGGTGTGCTCCCACCATTCTCCCATTCCCACCTCCCTGCTCTCAAATTCCCTAACACTAGGGAATCCAAACTATTGGGTACCATGGCTATCCACTTCCACTGATGCCTGACAAGGCCATCCTCAACTACCTATACAGGTGAAGCCTTGAGTCTCTCCCTTTGTGTTCTTGGCTGGAGGTTTTAGCATGGCTACTCCAGCATGTTTCTTAGGACCATTTGCTTGAAAAATTGTTTTCCAGCCTTTTACTCTAAGGTAGTCTTTGTCTTTGTCACTGAGGTGGGTTTTCTGTATGCAGCAAAATGCTGGGTTCTGTTTACATATCCAGTCCGTTAGCCTATATCTTTTTATTGGGAAATTAACTCCATTGGTGTTAAGAGACATTAAGGAACAGTGATTGTTGCTTCCTGTTATTTTTGTTATTAGGGGGTGGAATTATTTTTTTGTGGCTATCTTCTTTTGGATTTGTTGAAACAGGATTAATTTCTTGCTCTGTCTAGGGTATAATTTCCCTCCTTGTATTGGAGTTTCCCCCCTAATATCCTTTGTAATGCCAGATTTGTGGAAAGATATTGTGTAAATTTGATTTTATCATGGAATATCTTGGTTTCTCCATCTATGGTAATTGAGAGTTTTGCTGGGTATAGTAGCCTGGGCTTGCATTTGTGTTCTCTTATGGTCTGTATGATGACAGTCCAGGATCTTCTGGCTTTTATAGTCTCTGGTGAGAAGTCTGGTGTAATTCTTATAGGTCTACCTTTATATATTACTTGGCCTTTTTTCCTTACTCCTTTTAATATTCTTTCTTTGTTTTGTGCATTTGGTGTTTTGATTATTATGTGACAGAAGGAATTTCTTTTCTGGTCTAGTCTATTTGGCATTCTGTAGGCTTCTTGTATGTTTATGGACTTCTCATTCTTTAGGTTAGGAAAATTTTCTTCTATAATTTTGGTGAAGATATTTATTGGCCCTTTAAGTTGGGAATCTTCACTCTCATCTATACCTATCACTCTTAGGTTTGGTCTTCTCATTGTGTCCTAGATTTCCTGGATGTTTTGTGTTAAGAACTTTTGCCATTTTGTGTTTTCTTTGACAGGTGTGTCAATATTTTCTATGGTATCTTCTGCACCTGAGATTCTCTATTCTATCTCTTGTATTCTGTTGGTGATACTTGCATCTATGACTCCTGATTTTTTTCCTAGGTTTTCTATTTCCAGGGTAATCTCCCTTTGTGATTTCTTTATTGTTTCTACTTCCATTTTTATGTCCTGGATGGATTTGTTGAATTCCTTCATTTGTTTGGTTGTGTTTTCTTGTAATTCTTTAAGGGATTTTTGTGTTTGCTCTTTAAGGGATTCTACCTTTTTACCTGTGTTCTCAAATTATTTGAGAGTGTTATTTATGTCCTTCTTAAAGTCCTCTATCATCATCATTAGAAGTGATTTTAGATCTGAGTCTTGCTTTCTTGGTGATATGGGGAATTCAGGACTTTCTAGTGTGGGAGAACTAGGTTCTAATGATGCCAAGTACCATGGGTTGCTGATGCTTATGTTCTTGCGCTTGCCTTTCACTATCTGGATCACCTTAGCACTACCTGTCCTTTCTCTTACTGGACCCTGTCTTCCCTATTATCTTATGTGGGGTGGGTGTTACTACTAGTGTTAGAGCTGGGGCACAAGATCTGCTCAGTGCTTGCACACAGACCAGAAGGAACCAGTGCTCTGGGCCAGGAGTGAATTCCTGATATTAGGCAGCTAACATCTCAAACATATAAAGAACTCAGAATCTTGGTATTTTTGTTAGTTTTAGAATGTATTCAGTCTTTTGTATTCTTAATTATTACTTCTTTTTTCTTCCCAAGGTACCAAACTGTTCTTGCTCTTTTTCCCTCTGTTCCCCACCTCCCCGGCTTCTTGTCACTTTCCTTTTTCATCTCTTTATTCTCACTTCTTCCTGTCATCTTTCTGTTACTTGTATATTTTAAATGTTTAAGTGACTTCTCATTTTTTTCTCCTCAACTGTAGAAATTAACCATTACAAACATCACATGCAATGTCAGAAACTACTAGCATAATTATCCATTAAAGGATTTCCTTTTGGCTTTCTGAGTTCATGTCATTATCCTTGACCCTATTTTATATTATTTTAAACACATTAATTTACTTTGTATACATCCTCTCTTTTTTTGAAGATTTTTACCCCATGGAATGTCTGGTAAACTTTACTCTGTGTGTGTGTGTGTGTGTGTGTGTGTGTGTGCATGTGTGTGTTTTCTTTAATGTATGAATACACCCTGTGTGAGAAAGGGGATAGTATGTACAGTCTGTATTTGATGGAGCCACACATTTTATTAGAATGTGTACATGCATGGAAAATAGAGAACGATGTCAGATTCTGTTCTCTGTTCCTTTGAGTCAGGATCTCTCCATGATTGGGAGGTAGTCTAGCACCTAACATGCCCCAGTGGTTTTTCTGTCTACATTCTCTAAGCACTACTGTAGTGAAAGTTATGGCCATCAACATACAGTTTTGATGTGAATACTGGGGATTTGAACTCGGTACCTCAAGCTATTGTTCCTCAGAAAGAAAGCGTTTAACCCAAGGACTGAAATATTTTGCCTCTGTGTCTGTTTTTACAGAACTCTTTCTATGTGTGAGGTTGTTTTAAAATTTTTATAACACATTTATCTACTTGTTGTGTGAGCACATGTGTATGTAGGGACATGCACATGGCACACACATGTGGAGGTCAGAAGACAACTTGCAAGAGTCTGTTCTCTCTTTCCTTCAAGTGTGTACTTGGGCTCAAACTCAGGTTCAGGCTTGGCAGCAAGCACTTTTCACCTTTGAACCATTTGTGTGCCCAAGGATGTTTCCTTTTGTGTTGCCATATACCTCTTGCAAGATGTCTGCCTGTACTCCTCAAAGATTACTTCATCCTCTCAGGTCTCTATCTCCATTTCTTAAAACCACAAGCCTTTGGGCACCCTGGACAATCACACTAATGAACCTTTGATGCCTTGATGGTGATTTTCATTCTAGGAATTACAGAAGCATGGACTCATGAAATTTTCTACTTAATCATGGTAGAAGAGGACAGTGTGTTATCAGAATTCATGTGAACAAAGCATAAAAGTGCACAAGTATACTGACTTTGCTGCTGACTTTGTCATATCTGAGTATCAATTCCTATGTAACTAAAGAGAGATTTTTTTGAAACATGTTTTAAAAGAATGAATAGAGCAAGCCTAACACCAACTATGTTCACATATGAATATCAGGTTTATTAATGTTTAAGTCACATAAAGCAATAAGTGATGAGGTGGTAAAATGTCTCTCTGGGAAAACTTGTTTATCTCTTTGGTTTGGTTGAGTCTTTCAAATCCATGTGGTAATAGTGAAGAATCAATTTTTGTGTTGTCCTTTGATATTCAATCATATTTTATGACACATATGCAACCATACAAATGTACACAAGTGGACACATAAACAAATGAGGTTAGAACATAAAGTTCCAAATCATCACACACTTCCTTTATTATTTGTTTTTAATTTTAAATCAGTGTACTATATAAAATCATCTTAAAATTGATGTCTATAATGAAAACTATTCCTGTAGAAAAAGTATTAATTGTATCTATATAAATAGATGTTTATATAATTGAAACACATATTGCATTTTGTAAAGTTAATTACTAAAACTAATTAAAAGTTAAAAAAAAAGCAAAACAATTCCTAAGACCACACAATTCTTCTGAAAAATAATGCAAATCTTGAATGAAAGTGTAGGACATTAATATCCCTTAGCTAGTATAGTACAGTGACTATAGCACAAGAATGAGTCTCATGCCAAGAACTTACTTATAAAGCCAGCCATCATAGAATCCACTCATCTACTTGGCAAACATTTGTACACATACCATGGTGGCTGACCTCTGAAATACAACCAGTGTGTGTGGTTGGGGAATGGCTGCATTGAAAACTTTCTTGGTACAAAGCATGAAGACCTGAGTTTGCATCCTCAGTTCTCATAGTAAAAGCCAAGATGCATTAGGACAGGGCTATAACCCCAGGCTCAAGTGTGAAAACAGATGAATTTCAGAGGGTGTCTACAGTAGCCAAATTATCTCAATAAGGTAACAGTGAGAGATTTGTTTGAAAAAAAATAAGCACAGTGACTGAGAAGCACACACATACATATATACACCATACATGTACCCACACACATACACCCATATGTACAACACATGAACACACAGATAGACAAACATGTAAATACAGAAAAACATCCCATGTATAGGAATATATAGACATACTCAGGTCAGTCACTAAATCTTCTGATCTACCTTTCTGACATTCTGGGGAGACACACTGCTTCTGCTGACTGCCCCCTAATATTTTATTTTCACTTAAAAAATAGAAATCAATGTAAAACTAAGTAATGGAATAATACTCAAGAATTATTTATAAATCATAATGCAGCACAATTTATGGCTTTTGGTAATGGAAACAGAACATCGGTAATTTCTTTATTATGCACTTACAAAAAATGCATTCACTAATAAAAATGAAGATTAGAGATACTATATGTTGAGTTCCTCACAGAAGTGTTTATTATTGTTATGTGCATTTGTAACAACATTAAAGGTAAATTAAGATAGAGCATAATAATTATTATGCATTAAAACAACTGCTGAAAGATTTCAGTATGCTAGGAATTCATTAAAAATAACATAAAAGTTCATAGTAACACAGTATAACATTTATTCTTGGTTTGTTGATTAATATTGATTGCTAAATTGAAAGCAGCTAGAATTACAGAGAAGACACATTTCTAGGCATGTTTATGAAGTAGTTTGTTGGGTTAACTGAGGTAGATAAACTCTTCATTAATATGGACCATCATCAGCCCTTGGGCTCAAGTCTGGGGTTAAATAAAAAGAAGAAAGAGAGCCGAGCCGAAGAAAATGACTGCTTCTACATCACTCTATCTGCTTACTGACTGTTACTAAAATGCAACCAACTTGTTCACCCTGCTGTGCCTTCTCAACTATGGTATATTGTAGCTCAAACTGTGAGAAAAAAAACCCAAAAAACAAACAAACAAACAAACAAAAAACAAAAACAAAAAAACAACAAAAATTTCAAACAGATAAAAAATGTGCCTTTTCTCCTTAAGTTGTTTGTTAGGTATTTTATCACAACACTGAGAATGTAAGCTAACATAGTTGACTGACACATATTGAAAGCTAGATGCCATTCTAAGAACAATGTCTTGTCACCTATTTTGACTTTAAAGAGCTAAGTGTGTTGCCCAATGCTGCATGCCTTGTACATGACAGAGTGAGATTCAAGAACAACAAACACAATGTGTGTGCTCTCTACCTTCACGTTTTAGTTTGCAGTGACCAAGTAGAGATGAAATTTTCTATCATACATTATCTCCATAGTTCACAGCAAAGGTAAGCTAGCATACTCAGTCTTGTATCAAAAAATTAGCACAAACAATTTTAAGTGTATATAATGCACATGTAGTTTCATTTAGGTCATAGAAATGTGCATAGAAGCATAACTACATGCACACACACACAAACACAGAGAGAGACAGAGAGACAGAGAGAGAGAGACAGAGAGAGAGAGAGAGAGAGAGACAGAGAGAGACAGAGAGAGAGATAGAGAGAGAGACAGAGAGAGAGAGAGAGAGCGCTGTGTAGCTGTGTTCAGGTCTTTCCAAACAATATACAAATTCAGGCACTACAATCTCATCTGTAATTCCAGTCCTGAAAGGGATAGCTAGAAGTATTCCTGAAGGTTAATAGCTAATCAATCTAGCAAGTGAACTCAGCTCTTTATACAGTGAGATATCATAGCTCAAAAAATAATATGGAGTGTCATAGAGAAAGATACCCTATGATATTTACACACACACACACACACACACACACACACACAATGCATAAAGTAAAATTAAATGTGTGTATTAACTACATATTTTTTTTTTAGCTACTAAGAGTATTTTAAATGCTAGTTCTCATGCTCCAGGACTTGATATATAACACTTTGATTTTTGTTTAGTGGTCACTATTCTGATTTCAATGATGATAATATATCTCCTGGGAGTTAAATAATACTTCTGAGTCACACATTAATTGAGGGACAGAGAAAAGATTGTAAACTCACACTGTTTATGTCTCAAACTCAAATTACTCCTGATACATATTTAGGACTGCTGCATATCTGTAAATCAGTGTTAATAGTCTCACATTTAAGAGGAACAAGCTCCAGTCTCCAAAACCAAAAATGGGAGAAAATATATATATATATATTCTTAAATATTTCAATGTTTTTCTTCTATGTCTCAGTGCTGTTGTTTGAATGTGAAATTCTATCATAAGCTCAAGAACTTGAATGCTTGCTTCCCAACTGACGGTACTGAGAGAATTGTAGTAGGACCTGTGGAATCTGTAGCATTTTTGGAGGAAGTATGTCACTATGGCTTGTCCTTGATGTTCAAATGTCCACTCCACTTCCTGTTCATTCTTTGCTTCTTCTCAACAGATACAGAGTGATCAGTCATCTTCTGCTCCTCCAGCCATTTCCCACTATGATGGGCTGAATCCTGCAATCTGTGAGTAAAAACAACCTCTTCTCCTTTAAGGTGCTTCATATTGTGAATTGGTTATAGCACCAAAGGAAATAGGACAAATGGCCCTTTTAAGGCCATCCAGAGACTGCTCCATCTGGGGATCCAACCCATATACAGTCATCAAACCCAGATGCTATTGTGGATGCTGGGGAAGTGTTTGCTGTCAGGAGCCTGAAATGACTGTCTCCTCAGTGGTCCTGCCAGAGCCTGATAAATACAGAGGTGGATCTGAGCACCCAACCATTGATCTGAGTGCAAGGTCCCAGATGGAGAAGTTGGAGAAAGGACTGAAGGAGCTGAGGTGGTTCGCAGCCCTGTGGGGAGTGTCAACCGGGTAGATCTCTGGAGCTCCCAGGGACTAAACCACCAACCAAAGAGTACACATGGAGGGACCCATGGCTTCATTCACATATGTAACAGAGGATGTCCTTGTCTGGCATCAGTGGGAGAAGAGGGTCTTGGTTCCGTGAAGGCTCCCAGTGTAGGGGAATCCCACGGCAGAGAGGAGGGAGTGGATGAGTGAGTAGGGGAACACCCTCATAGAAGATGGGGGAGGAGGGACGGGGTTTCTGGAGCAAAGACCTAGAGAGGGGATAACATTGGAAATGTAAATAAAGAAAATATCCAATAAAAAAAGAAATTATAAAAGAAACAAAGTTAATACAACATGTGTGGCCATTTTAATAGGTATTTCACTTTCCTCTGTTCATATTGGTCGACAAAGATAAGATTTCCTTAAAGTGCTTACACAAAGAATGCAATCCATCTTCATCTCATTGACCTTTGTTCAAGTCTGTGTGATAAACTACAAAAAAAAAAAAAGTGTAACAAATGAAGCATAGTTCTAACCCAAATGATTAGCATGCAGCTTTGTAGGTGGTGGTTCTGATGCTAAGGTCCTGTTTCTCAATTGGTTATTGATCCATCATTAACGATGCTAGTAGCCAATGAGCTGGGCATAAAGGAGGGACTTCTGAGTGCCTGCAGACAAGCTAGTAGACACAGGAGAAAGAACTGGGGGAAGAGAAGGAGGTAGTAGCTGTAGTACCTAAAGTTAATCAGCCACATGAGTTTTCGGTTAGAGTGGACAATGACCACTCTATTTGATTGTGGCTGGGGTGACAGGATAGATTCAGGGGTGCCCAGTCACTGAGTTAGCAAAGAAAATTTGAAGTTAACTGGTGTGTGTGTGAGTGTGTGTGTGTGTGTGTGTGTATGTGTATTTTTTTATCAGCGGATTCAAGGGAACCTGGGTGGGCGCTGGTAACCTGACACATTCCCAGAATTTGAGGTTGGGTAGCAGGAACATTTAGCCCTCAAGTGGAAGGGAAGAATTCACTATTAATTTAGAAATTCTTGGATGGTTACACGCACAAAATGATATAATCTACCACCAACCAAAGAGGACTCATGGTTCCAGCAACCTATGTAGCAGAGGATGGCTTTATCAATCATCAATGGGAGTGGAGGCACTTGGTCCTTTGAAGGCTCAATGCTCCTGTGTAGGGGAATGTTAGGGCAGTGAAGTGGGAGTGCGTGGGTGTGTGGGGGAGCACCCTCATCGAGCAGTGGGGGATGAGATAGGGGATTTGCAAAAGGGAAACCGGAAAAGGGGATAACAATTGAAATGTCCGTTGTGAATAGCACCATTTTAGGGTAGCTGATCTTTGACAAATTAGGAAGAGTATCTATGCATATGCAAAAAAAAAAAAAGTACAGCAAGATATGCTACTCCATGGTTTCTACTCCAGTTTTTTCCCTGACTGCCCTCAGTGAAAAGCTATGACCTGGATTTATAGGACAAATTAGTATTTCCTTATATAAGATTCTTTGAATCAAGGTGGCATACCACAGAAACAGAAATCCTAAGCATTATTGATATATGAAAGTCTTCTAAACAATGTGAAGATTTCCACAAACTAAGGATAATCCAACCATCACCTTTACATTTGTATTAGAGTTGTAAAGTACTATTATGATTTATTTCTATAGTCATTCTTACAGTGCATGTATATTATTTACTAGGTTACTAAAATTTGAATTTATAACATTTTAAATTATATACAATACTGAAGATTATACTTCTTCCTCATAAGCTCACAAAACTCGATGCACGAATGTTTGAAATAGATGAATAGGTGTGATAAATTAAAACTATATCAAAACATGTCTTTCATAACATGAAATTTTAAATAATCCACATTTGTGTAGCCAAGACACTTTCTTACACGAAAAGGAATTTAGCTATCTTGTTCCTCAAATAGAACTTTGTCATAATATGGATGGGAAAACTTTAAGACAAACAATTAGTATTATAATCCACTTTAGTGTGAGAATCAAAGAGAAAGAATTTTTACCCTAAAGAAGCTAAAGATCTCTTAGGGATAATAAACAGAATATGCAGTAATGGCCCAACCCAGATAGATGGGATTAATAACAACAGAGTATCAACAACAACAATTATATGATGATGTATTAGCTTATTTGGGACACAGAAGCACAAAACATGTAGCTCTTAAATGCCTTTGGCCCTATAGATATAGAACAGGGACAGAGAGCATGAGCAATAGATTAAGGTACCAATTATCAGGCACTTAGTGGGGATCACAGAAGAGCTAAAATGAGCCAGATAAAAACATAAATTTTGCCTTTACATATTGAGCATATACACTTTCTTTTATGTATTCTCCGAGCTCACAAAATAAATAGCAAGAACCATTCCTCATTTTCACTTAAAGTTTCACTTAAAATAGATGGGACCCAATCTAATTTTATTCTGTATATATTTACAGTCCCAATCACAGTGTAGCATCCATCATAGTTAGCTATACGGCACCATTCATGAGATCATTTAGAGTGAAATCAGGAAGATTCTGCCAAGATGTATGTCTACAGAAAACCAGGATGAACCATCTGTGAGGGTGAGTTTGACTATCAACATTAAAGAGCTCACAATCATGTGAGAGATAGATATACATGAATATCAGAGAACATGCTTCCAAAGAGGTTTAACAAAGATGTCAAGCTCAACTCTGAAAATGAGAAATAGTATTCCACTGGTTGGGTCATAAATAAAAAGCACAAGATGAGGTGAGCATCAGCATTCAACTTTCTCCTTTCTTCATAACTCTTATGCCCAGCTCCCTCACACTCCTGCTACCACACCAGACTTTTGCCAACACATTTTCCCTAATTTGAAGAACTCCTTATATACACTGTAAGCCAAAGTAATCTCTTTCGTTCTTAAAACCATTTTGAAATAGCAACACAGCAACAGGATGTGTAACAAATGATTAATTCTTGTTTACCTTTCCTAATGAGTTCCACAGAGTGACTGCTTTCTCCTGCCTATACTATGGCAATTTATAGCCTCACAGTAATTAAGTAGATTATTAATACTTATCAAGAAAAATAGTAATTTGAATGTAAACCTTGGTCTATCAAGTAAGAAGTCATACATATTACTATTAATATAAGCAAAGTATATTCTTAACTCACTGGAACTTTAGTTGGATATTTTGATTGACAAGCTGGTGTTTACCCTACCAGAACCTTCTTCTTCCAAAAGGAACTGAATCTAACAAAAAACTTAAGTATCATTGCTCCTAAGGTTTAAATGACTGTTTAATTAGCCACTCAATACTGCTAACCAACATTATTTAGTCATGATATCTGATAGTAAACAACAAAAACCTATCTTTTGTATGCGGTGCTGAGTACTATATCTGTGACTTTGCTTATTCTAACCCAATTTCTCTACCCTGAGCTACATTCTCAGATCTAGTTTTCAATGTTGTTTTGTTTTGTTGTTTAGGCAAGATCTTATTAAGTTGTCCCATCTTATTTGAGTCATTTCTGTAGCCCAGACTTACTTACACTTGCTTCATTCTTAAAATTAGTTAGGATTACGTGTTTGTTCCACAGACCAGTCTTACAAGGTTTAATAGGCTGCCTGAGTACTCAAGATATGTTTGAATATTTTAGATTCTCTGTGTATGTAGGACCTCGGAGTTTGAGTGAGAAAAGGGGTACTTTATCTTCTCTGTGAGTTGAGAGAAGGCCTAAAGAACAATGGCAGACTTACAAAAGGAATCATTTGGGAAGGTCAGCCTACAGAAATTAGTTGTAAAATACAAATAAGATTTTGGGGCTAGAGATATGTTTAGCAATTAAGTGTGGATACTTTTCTTGCAGAGGACTTGGTTCAGTTCAAAGAACCCACGTGGTTATCCACAACTGCCTATAAATCCATCCCCATAGAGTTCAGTTCTATCTTGTCCCTAAGAACATCACACATGAACTTCTTGAACACTGTGACCATCCCTGTCTGTGGCAATCATCGGGCAATATCAATCTATGAGGGCAAATGGAACAGAGATGATGTACAAGGGTCTAGAAGGCTTATGAGTATATAAGGTCATAATGATACATCAGGACCAACTTCAGGGGGTAGATAATCTTACTTGGAGTAGTTCAAGGGATGTATAGTTTTGGGTTAAAGGGTGGCAATATCCAGGGTAAGCACAGGTTACTGGCTGAAGGCTAAAAGTATTGAGAAGACTCATAAGCATGGGAAGACATTCCAGAAATTTCTGGTCCTAGCTGAATGTTTTTTTTTATTGGGAGAAAGGACATTGAACCTGTCACTGAACCAAGACTACCTGACATTCTTCAGGTAGAAGTCTGTGGGAATGGGGTTTGAAGTCCCCAGACAACATTAGAGAAGAAGAATCCCTGCTGATAAATGGAGTCCATCATTTTGGGATGAGCCCAAAAGGCTATCCAGACAATGGTAGACTTTGTCCTTAATTAGCCGAGAAATATTTTTTAATGGAAAAAATTATTTAACCTCTATAAAAGTTATAATGTAGTACTGAACTGTAACCCAAGAAGAGATTATTTCTTCAAAACTACCTATCTGCCATTTTAAAAATTTGACAAGGCAGGATCAAAGAATCAAAATAAAATACAACATAAAACATAGGAGTATTGAGGCATCAGTAGGTTTGTTGATTACTGAAACCTCTAGAACAAGTATGTACAGTTTTTTGAAGGTATACACATTGGTCTTAAACAACACTTGATTCATTTATGTAGACATAAACTTTTTTTTTTAAAAAATACTATATAAGTCTTCCCTAAGTATAGAAGTCATAAATCCGTAATAAGAAGGTTTGTCCCTGGAGTGACCTAAGGCTGTCATCTCCTTAGGATGATATAAGGATGTTGTTCCCTGTTTTTCTTTAAAGTCTCCAGTCAGATCATATATTTGTTGCTTGGACCTATAATATATGCAAGTGTATAGCTCTTAGTGAAATCTTAATCCTAGCCTTGGATCATTTAAGTAGAAAGTCAACTGCACTTATTAAAGAAAGCAAACAAAAAGATTGGGAATTACTTATCTCATCTGCCTAAGGTAGATGAGAAAGGAAACACCATGTTAATTATTTACCCAGAATAGGCAGGAGCAGCTTGTGAAAAATAAACTGGCCTAAAGAGGTGTAATTATTTTTATTAATTAAGAATTAAATACTAGTTATTAATGTAGTCTGTTTGACTTATGGAATTAAACATAAATCCAATCCGAATTAGATCCAACATGATTCTATGAAGTATAAAGAATTTTTTTTTATAAACTCTAATTCCTTTTTTTTTAAAGATTAATTTAATGTATATGAGTATACTGTAGCCATCTTCAGACACACCAGAAGAAGGCATTGGTTCCCATTACAGATGTTTGTAAGCCACCATGTGGTTGCTGTGGAATTGAACTCAGGACCTCTGAAAGAGAAGACAGTGCTCTTAACCCCTGAGCTATCTCTCCAGCCCTAAAATAATTTCTAAATTTTACAAAAAGAGATAAATTTTAGATATGTCCATATTACCCTAATTTGTAATCTGCAAATAATTTTGGGTTAAAATCATGAGCATATTTTAGCCATTCCTGTTACTATGGGAAAAAAAGGATTTAAACAAAATGTAGACAATGAAGCATGACAATTCTAAGTTTGGGGAAAGCTGTTCATTTTGCAAGCTATATTCACTCCAACTGTAAAAGCAAAATTCATCTCATCATTCCTGTTGTACCTCTGTACTTCAGCAGAGGAGACATGCAACAACTATGTCACTCTGCCCAAGGAATTTACTTTGGTTTTTTGAGTCCAGCTGTGTCAACATATTCTAGCTGGTCCTTCCTGCTCCTAGCCTGGGGAAGAAACTCACTTTGCCATTTCCATCTGCTCACTGTCTTTAGTCATTGAGATCCTTGCCATAGGCCACAATTTACCTTGGAGGGGATGGAGTGAGTGATTCTGGAAGGCTGGGGATGTGAACCTGTTTGTTCAGCAGACCCCTCACCTATTCTGCCTGTGCACCTTGTCTGTGTGTTGACCTAAGGCTGCATGAAAATGAAGCCTGGCAGATGGTAATTGCCCCTGGAGAAGGGGTACAACTCTTCATCTACATTATCTCCTAATGACAGCAGATTCAAAGTCTGCCAATGGGGCAGGAGGTGAAATCACATGAAACAAAGGACAAGGCATTGTCAACTCAAGCCCAAAGGCGTTGGAGGCATGTGTAGTTGTGGCCCCTTGATCTGTGGAAAAACTGTTTAAATTAGTAATCGGCCTTTTGGGGGATCCAGTCCTGGTGCACTGGTCATGAACTGATAATGTCTGGGACTCTAGATTCCCCACAGGGTCAGAAGTAGAGGAAAAACCAGGGACAACTGAGGAATCCACAAGCACTCTAGCTGCCCTTGGCCAACCAGTGTCTGATCCACTTAGAGGCCCGTGCAAAGAGAGTGAGCCCACACCTTACACTATCTGGAGGGCCATAACACAGAAGCTGGTTATCCCAAAAATAACCCAAAGACCTAGGATAGAACCTAACTTGACTGGCAAAAAATATAAAATGTCAGTAAAATGGTTCTTAATAATATTCTGTTATGTTGTATATGGGTGCTAAGCTTCAGCCACAAACTGATGGAAAGTGATGCAGGGATTCACATCCAAACATAAGGTTGTATTCAAAGAATCTGCCAGAAGATGGGGAAGAAGTATTGAAGGGAACCAGAAAGTTCAAGATTGCCACAGGAATGTCCACTGAATCAACTAATATCGGTTCATAGGAGTTCACAAAAAATTAGTGGCAACAAGGTAACCTGGAAGAGTATGAACTAAGACTTCTGCTTATATGTCACAGTTGTGTATGCTGGTCTTCTTGTAGGAACTCTAACAGGGGGAGTACGGGCTCTCTCTGAAAACATTGTTTGCTTTGGAGTTCATTTGCCTCATACTGAGTTGCCTCATCCAATCTTAATATGAAGGGGTATGAATAGTCTTACTGGAACTTGATATGCCATGTTTGGTTAATATCCATGGGAGGCCTATTCATTTCTGAAGAGAAGCAAAGGAGGAGTGGACAAAGGGGGCAATGAAGAAGTGAGTGAAAGGAATGGGGGAAGAGGAGGGAGGTGAATTTGTGGTCAGGATATAAAAGGAGGAGGAGGAGGAAAAGGAGGAGAAGAAGGAAGAGGAAAAGGAGGAGGAGAAGGATAAGGAGGAGTAGGAGGAGGAACAGGAGGAGAAGGACAAGAAGAAGGAAGAGGAGGAGGAGAAGAAGGAGGAGAAGGTGAAGAATAAGAATAAGAATAAAAGAAGAAGGAGGAGGAGGAGGAGGAGGAGGAGGAGGAGGAGGAGGAGGAGGAGGAGGAGGAGAAAGACTAGGCAAAAACTCTCATATTAAGGATGAACAAGGCAACCCAATAGGAAGAAAGATAAAAGTTCCATGAGCAGGAAAAAAGTTCAAAGAATCCAAAACATCCTCACTCCGCTGTTAGGATTTACATAAAACCACCAAGCTGTGAGTTATTGTGGGGTTGTAGTGTCCGAGAGGGGATGGGTACTATTGGGCGAAGTTGTGGATCCCATTTGTCTGCCGAAGCTCAGGGAGGCAGAAGTGTGGCAATTTGACTGTGTTTACTCCATGTGGCCCGGGGCAGATGCTGGGCTGAGAAGCTCTGGGGCTCTGCCTGGGCATGGAGAGGTTTCAACCTGAAGTCCTGCATGGGGCAGAGCTCCTGAGTGGCGGGTCTCTGGGCCAAGGCAGCTGACCAGGAGACTAGTGATCTCTGTCCTTGGGCTTCCAGAGAGAAATGTGATGGAGTGGGCACATGGTCTGGACAGGCACTCAGCCGAGAGGGACAAGAGGGAGAGCTCTGGTGGTGCCCCGCAGGGTAGGAGACTCTCGGTTACTGGCACTTGATTGGCTGGGTCTGCAAGCTTGTTTAACTTGGTGGGCCTCCATGGCAGAAACGTAGAGAAGTCTTCTGGCAGGAGATTAAGCAGCAGCTAGGTAGTCAAAGGCCTTCTCCACAGATTCCCATAGCAGGGACCCAAAGACATGAGGAGCTATATGGTTTAAAAAGGTTTATTGTCATGGTGGAAAGTGAATCTGGCTGTACTCCTGTCCCAGTTTCTCAGGGCAGACCTGAGTTAAGTAGAGAGGAAGGAGGGAGGAGGGTCTGAGAAGGAATGCTTAATTGGCTACACCCTCTGGCATTTAGATAGCTCATTAATATGGAGATCTCTTGAGGCCCTGAGGTCTGTAGTCATGCTCTCTACCTGTGGAGGAGCTGGTAGGAGCGTTGCCATATGTGACTGAAATGTGCTGATCAATGAATGCAAGTCTTTGGCCCTGTGTCAGGGGCCTAAAGTCTGGCAGTGTGGTGACATGTATGTCGTCCCTTGCAGTGTCTCTGGCCATCTCTAGCCACTGCTCCACCAGAAACAAAGCTTTTCTTCCTTTCTTTCTCTCTCTCTTTCTTTCTTTCTTTCTTTCTTTCTTTCTTTCTTTCTTTCTTTCTTTCTTTCGGTTTTTCGAGACAGGGTTTCTCTGTGTAGCCCTGGCTGTCCTGGAACTCACTCTGTAGACCAGGCTGACCTCGAACTCAGAAATCCGAATGCCTCTGCCTCCTAAGTGCTGGGATTAAAGGCGTGTGCCACCACTGCCTGGCTAAAGCTATTCTTTCACAGTCCCACAAGTTATATATTCAGAGGATCTAGTGCTGACCCATGCACACTACGTGATTGCTCCTTCAGTCTCTGTGAGTCCCTATATGCCGTACTTAGATGATATCTTTAGGCCATGTTCTCTGCTCTGGCACCTACAATTCTTCCTTCCACTCCTTCCACAGGGGTTCACAAACTCCAAGATGAGGGACCTGATGAAGATTTCCAACTTATTCTCTCACATTTTGTTTAATGTTTGGTTCTTCATCTTTCTGTCTGATCACACGAGGTTCAGAGGTCTCTGGCATTAATTTTGCTAGTCATCAATTTCTGAGTATATAAAAATATCACTAGAAATCATTTTAATTATTTATTTCTATTATAGGGCTTCTGATATCCATCCTGTTTCTTGGTCTTCCACTCAGTGTCAGGCATCACTTTCCCCTTATGTTAAAGCCTTAAATTAGACCAGTCATGATTGACTACTCCCTTGTGCTTTATACCTTCATTTTACAGCACTTCTTGCAGACAGGGAAAATTGTAAGTCAAATGTTTTTTTTTTCAGCTGAATCAGTATTACAGTCCAACTACCAGAAGACTCTCCTGGTTACAGAAGACGGCCAGCTTAGGTTCTGTATACTTAATTACTAGGAGCCCTCACCAGAGTCACCCTCATAGAATCCTGGAAGTTTCTATCATACTTGGATACATGGGGCTGCTCAAATCCCCACCAAATGTCCTCCAGTTCCAGTTATCTCTCACAATATTATTTCCCCCCATTACTCTCCTGATCCTTCCTATTCTCAATTTCACACATCTACAGTTCATTCATAAAATCTATTCTTATTCCCTGTCCAGGGAGATCCATATATCTGTCATAGAGCTCTTTTTACTTAGCTTTTCTGAGTCTGTGGATTGTAGCATGATTACCATTTGCTTAACAGCTAATATTCACTTATAATGGAGTACACACCATGTATATCTTTCTGGGACTGGGATACCTCACTCAGGATGATATTTTCATAGTTCTATTTGCCTACAAATTTCATGTTACTGTTTTTAGCAACTGAATATTATTCTGTGGTGTGAAGGAACAATATCCATTATTTGGTTGAAAGACGTGTTTCCAGATTTTAAAAAAAGCTATTTGTAATATGTGTCAGCTATTATAAATAAGTGTACTATAAACATATTTGAGCAATTGTCTTTGTGGTAGTACAGAGTGTCTTTTTGGTATATGCCAAGATTGTTATAGCTGAGTCTTGAAGTAGATAGATTTCCAGTATTTTGAAAAACCACTATGTTGATTACCATAGTGGTTGTACAAACTAGAACTCCCACTAGCAATGGAAGAGTATTCTCCATACTCTCCATGCACATCACCATGAGTTGTCATTTGTGTTATTGATCTAAGCCATTCTGACAGGTGTAAGATGGACTGTCAAATTAGTTTTGATTTGTATTTTCTTGGTTGCTAAGGATGTTGAATATGTCTCAAGTGTTTCTCAGCAATGTGAGTTTCCTCTAATGAGAATATTTTTTGTTAATGTTAAGATCTGTTTTTTTTTAAATTGAGTTAGTTGCTTTGCTGATATCTATTTTTTTTTTTTGGTTCCATTATACTTTGGATATTAGCCTTTTAGTGGTGCTGGTGAAAATCTTTTCTCACTCTGTATTTTGCTTTATTAATATTGTTCTTTGTCTCTTAGAAGGTTTTCAGTTTTATAAGGATCCATTTGTTAATTGTTGATCTTAGTGCTGGTACTATCAATTTTATGTTCAGGAAGCTGTCTCTTACACCTGTGCCATCACGACTATTTCTCACTTATTCTTCTATCACATTAAGTGCATCTGGTTTTATGTTAGGTCTTTGATTGACTATGACTTGAATTTTTTGCATGGTGTTAGATATATATTTATTTGTCTTCTCCTACATGCAGATATCCAGCTAGTTCAGCAATATTTGTTGAAGACACTTTTTCCCCACTGAGTATTTTTGACTTCTTGATGAAAAATCAGGTATCTGTAGGTGTGTTGATTAATGTCTGAAACACTGAATCAAATATACTGATCAATGTTTTTGTTGCTATGCCATTACCTATGGACTTTTATTACTGTATCTTGAAATCAGGCATGAAGACATCTCTGAGAGTACTTTTATTTTTCATTGTTTTGGCTATCGTATACTTTATGGTTTTCCATATGAAATTTAGTATTGTGTTTGGAGGTCTGTAAAGAACTTTGTAGGAATTTTAATAAAAATTACGTTGAATCGGTAGTTTACTTTTGGTACGATAGGCAATTTTACTATATTGATTGTACTGATCCATGATCATGAAAGACCTTTCCATATTTTGATAATTTTTTCAATTTATTTCTTCAAAGACTTGAAAGTTTTATCATAGAAGTCCTTTGTTTGCTCAATTAGTGTTACCCTCAAAAATATTTTTATAACTTGTAGCTATGGTGAAGGACATTGTTTACCTGATTTCTTTCTAAATCTGTCATTTGTATAGAGGAGGGATACTGATTTTTTTATTAAGTTAACCTAGGATTCAGCCACTTTGTTGAAAATACATATCAGCTATAGGAGACCCTTGATAGAAGTTTTAGTACTGCTTATCTATATTATCATTATCATCTGGAAACAGCAATATTTTACTTCTTCTTTGTCCATTTGTATTCCCTTAATCTCTTTCAGTTGTCTTATTTCTCTAGCTAGAACTTCAAGTCATATACATATATATATATAAATATAAACAAATAAACAAAGATACAAATAATATGCAATAAAGAAAGAGAGAGAGAGAGAGAGAGAGAGAGAGAGAGAGAGAGGAGAGAGAGAGAGAGAAAATGGACATCCGTGACCTGTTCCTGATTTTAATGGAATTGATTTAAGTTTCTCTCCATTTACTTTTACATTGACTATAGCCTTGCTGTAAATTGCCTTTATTATGCTTTGGTGTGTTCCTTGTATCCATACTTTCTCCAAGACTTTTATAATGAAGAGATGAATTGATGTTGGATTTTCTTCAAACACTTTTTCAACGTCCAATGAGATGATCTTGTTGTTTGTTTGTTTTGTTTTGTTTATTTAGTTTCAGTTTGTTATATTGTGGATTACAGTGACTGGATTTTTGTATGTTGAACCATCCATGAACCTCTGGGATGAAGCCTACTTAGTCATGGTGGATAATCATTTTGATGTATTCATGTTAGTCTTTTATTGAATGCTTTTTCATCTGTGTCTATAAGATGATTCATCTGTAATTCTCTTCCATTGTTAAACATTGTGTGGTTTCCATATCAGGGTGACTGTGGACTCATAACACAAATTTGGCTATGTTTCATTAGTTTCTGTTTTGTGAAATAATTTGAGGAGTACTGAAATTAGCTTTGCTTTGAATGTCTAGTAAAATGCTGAGAGAAAATTATGTGGTTCTGGACATTTTGTGGTTGTTTTTGTTGTTGTTATGAGACTTTTAATGACTCCTACCATTTTCTTAGGGGTTGTAAGTATATTTAAACTGTTTCTCTCATTTTGATTGAACTGTGGTGAGTGGTATCTATCAAGAAAATTTTCCATTTCTTTCATTAGTTTGGATAAGTTTTTCTACCTGGTTGATTTTCTAAAAGAACCAACTCTTTTTTTCAATGATTCTCTATATTGCTCCTTTTGTTTAATTTTATTGACTCCAGAAACCACTTTTCTTGTTTCCTATCATCTACTTATCTTGGGGCGGGGGGGCTTACTTCTTTTTGTAGTAAAGCTCAACTGGTAGCCTATCAGGACTTCTGGCATCTGGTATATAAATAGTAGAGCAGGGATTCTTCACCCTGTTGGGCCTGGTGATAGGAAAATGAGGAGGGTGGGGATACTAGACTTATGGCTTTTGGATGGGTCTCTGGTAAAGCACACTTTTATATTATTTACTTACTAACATATAAAATATTTCCTTGTATTGTTTATTGAAAATGACTGTGTCAACCCAACCAAAATCATTTTGAATTTTTAATATTTTAAAATATTTACATGGAAATATATATGAAAATATACATATATACTTGTACATATGTATGCATATTTTCAAACATGTACATATATATTTTCTCTTTCTGTGTATGTGTGTGTGTCCCCATATACTGCATACCATGCTATGTTCACAGTTATCCCTATCTTTTGTAGCAAAGAAAATTCTCAGTATATGATTTCTGAGTGAATAATGATAAAATATTGATTCATCAATTTTTAATCATCGCATATATTTTTCTTTATAATCTATGAAAATTGGATTAAGAAAGTGTTCTCATACCAATCTCCATTATGTTTTACAAATCTTAGATTGTATTCAGAATATGAATATTTAACTGTTTAACCCCACAAAAACTAATTTTTGAGCACCCATTGTTACTGTTTGTCTTAAGGATGTGGATGGGGAGCTTGAATCTCCAATCAAGTCCTAATGTCTGTGCATCTCTACTTCCTGCTTTCTAACATATGATTATGCAGCCTCATACTCTTGTTGCTATTCTCCCACCCCTTTCCTACCAAAAGAAATAATACTTTTGGTCTAAGCCAAAATGAATCTTTTTCTGAAGTTGTTTTGTTACGATCTTAGCAGTAGTAATAAGAAAAGGATTAATATAGTTACCACACAATTAGCACCCAAATAAAGTCATGGGTGAGCATATCTGTTAATAACTTATACTAATTATGTCTAGCCTACAAGTAAAACTCAAGACTATTTCTAAACAAGTATAACAAATAGAAAGAAGAATGACTATTAAGAGATTATTACAGGTACTTAGTGAGGTACATACTGTTGTAAGAGATGGATATTTCTAAGAAACCCTAAGCACAGAAAATAAGAAGTTGTTCATATAGAATGTGTTGTTTTCAAGGCTGTTACAAAATATCTGATATAGTCAATCTTCATGTAGTTAAAAGGTTTGTTTGTCCCAAATTTACAGAGACTGAAAGCACAGCCTCTGATAAAGGCCAGTAGTGAATATAGAGAGTATCACAGAGAAAGCATTTATTTCAAAATAGTAATCAGAAAAGTTGTGCCAGACATAGCTTTCTGTGTTTTAACAATCTTCTCTCAAGAACTGATTCAGTCTTTCTGAGTGTGGATGCCCTGATTTCAGGAAAGAATTTCAACAAAGACAGTACATGTGCCCACTCAATCTAGAAAGAGAACCTACAGATTAATTAAAGATGCATTAAAGTCTAGCTTTTGAACCAATGAGTTTACTAGGGTATGTTACAGGATTGAAAGGTAGGGATTACTTATCAGTAGAAAAGTATTGGATGACTCAGAAGCATATGCTTCATAGAAAGGCCTGTGTCACATGGGTGAGGACTCTCAAAAGCTGCAGCTCTGGAATATTGTCAGTACATCAGGAACTTGAAAATCTTGACAATCCTTCTTCTTGAACTTCTGCTGTTCAATTTTCTCTTTTAGCAGCCATTTAGTGTAAATCCTGGGGAGGTGTCCCAGTGAATCAGACAAATTTCATATTACCCAGACACATGGTTCACTCCTCGAGGGAATATTTCAAGTTTGAGAACCTTTCTACATATAACAGTCTCCCATTTCTGCCAGTCTCATGACCAAGTCTCCAGTTAGTCCCAGCATACTCAAACAATAAGAAAAGGAACAGTGGGAGACAGAAGTGTAGGTTTAGATTTTTTTCAAAAAGTATTTTATTTAGAATCCTTAAAACCTTCAATCTCCCTACTCACTCACTGACAAGAATTAGGGGAAAAGAATGTTAACAGAAAAAGCGTGTTGAGAATCTGTTTAGAAGTAGTTCCTTGGAGCCACTGCACTCTTCATTATCAGGATACCAGCAGTTCATATCAATAGCAACAACAAAACATTAATCAGTAGAGGCAGCATGATCCAGCAGAAACAGCTAGACTCCACTGAATAGGCAGAATCAGCAGTAATCTCCAGATCAGCCAAAGTATATATAAATCTTTAACACATTTCTCTCTGTGATGAGTGAAGTATGACATGACAAAACAATCCAAAAGCATCCTCTCAAAGTTTGTGAGGTTCCATTATGATATCAAACAATCAAAAATATCCACCCCATCATTGGTGAATAGAGGAGTCATGTTCTTAAAATTACTTGTATGGAGACAAAAATTTGGATACAATGTGAAAATTGGAATACTACTGGGCAAATCCTGAGAAAGCTAGCTGTATCTTTTTCTGTCTCTTTCTCCAGTCTCTGTGTTGTCTATTCTCTTTGTTGTTCAATCTCTGTGTTGTCCAGTCTAGCCCTTTTGAAATTTATTTGAATGTATACTTTGGAAAAATAAATGACTGAGACACTCTGTAAGTGTGAGTCACCTTTAATATTTGCTCTGTGAAGATATTCAATACTCCAAGGTCAAATCTAATCTTTATATGTTATATATATATATATACATAATATAACCACATTCCTGTCTTAAAATTATTGCATGTTTTCATTCAAAATCAATATATCCTTATAGTATATTAGTTGACCTAGCTACTCAGTACTTTCAATAACTCAGTGTATATCAGCTACTATTGTTCCTTTTTCACAAATATTAAGAAAACTTAGAGTTAACAAAGCAATATTTAGTATATCCCTGTAGACTTTTAGTCTTTTTGTTGAATAAGTATCAGTTTTAGGGTACAATTAGCTCTTTCTACAACTTCTTTCCTGTGGGATTATTATACCACTAATATGTTTTATATTTTAATATGCAAAGAATTGTTCTCTCTTATTAAATACATATGAAGGAGTGTTATCAGTCTTAGTTTGAGCAGATATCTCCACAGTTGACGTTATTTACAATAAGTGTACAATTACACAACTAGTCTTTTCAGTACTTAAAATTGTTGCCCATTGAAACCCAGAGTGTATATCAATGGTATTGTGTATATACTCTAGTTTTCCAAATTCTGCAAAATGGAGAACATCCATTTGTCAGATGTTATTTCCTTTGGTACCACTAGGGTTACTACCACCAAATTATAAAGTTTGTTTGTATTGGGAACCCATGGAACTCTTACCATTTTTGTTATCACTTTGACCCTTTGCCTTTTCCCAAGATATATATATATATGCATATATGTATATATATATATATAATCTTTTCTTGCTAATATGTTGCTCCTCTTTAAATTGTAAGCCTTCTAACACATTAACTATTAGTAATTAATGAATTTCCTTATTTCCATGTGCTATTGGGCCTGGTAAACTTATTGGACTCAATATTAGTAATATATAATAGGTACTTTTTACTTCTGATGGCCTGTTACTATTGGATGAGTAAAAAAGTAAAATTCTGAGTTATTAGGTACAAACTTTGCACTCTACATAAAACAACTCTTTTTACATTATAAATAATCAGTTCATTGCATTAAGAGATTCAGGATAATCTAATAACACCATAAGAGAATTGCCTACAGTTTTGAGTTTTGAGGTAAGTGGACTTTCGACAATGTTACTCATTTTGACTGATTTATAACCTGTCCACCCCTCCCCCTTTTTTTGCATCAGTATACAATGTTGTGCCTCTGCAATTGGTGTTCTCTTTGCAAGATGAGGAAGAATACAATTAGTTCTTTTTTATTAACTCTATACATTTGCTCTTTGGATATTTGTTATTAATTTATCTCCAGTAGTTACCATATGATCTTTGCTAATCTTTGTCATTCATCCATTATTCCACAGTCTCAACATTAGTAAGAAGTACTACAATATTGGTGAGATAAGTTCTAAATGAGTAATAATATATTTTATTTTAATTTTTATAGTTCATTTAGAAGTCTGTTCTATATATGTCTTCAATTTTTCCTTGATTTATGTGCTAAGAATATACATCCCATATTACTATCTTTCCTTTGCATAAAGATCCAAGTCATAGAATGATTTGAAGGTGAAATTACCAAAATACAACCAAGTTTAGTATCAACTCAATCCTCATATGCCTCTTACATTCTTTGTTCTACATGTGATAACTTCCTTTTGCTGCAGCTCTTCCACAACTTGAACTGCTTAAATTTCAATCTTCTTATAATATTTGAAACATATTACTTAACTCGTAAGTACTTAATACAATACTGATTCTCAGCCAGTTAATATCACACATAAATTTATAAAAAATTGTTAAGAGTTTGCAATTGTTCCCTATGGATCAGTATCTTTTATGGTTGAATTTTTGGTTATAAAAGTTGATAACCCAAATAACTAAGTGAATCTTCTCTTTGTGGGCTTTTTTTTTTCTGGAGGAATCTGTAACCTATAGCATGGAAGAACTATTTGTTTTTCTTTAAACATTTTCTCTAAATCATATTTTTCAGAAATATCAAACAAAATGACACTCATGTCATCATAAATTATAAATAGAGTAAATTGCCTAAAAATTATTTCTAATGGTTTTTGCAAAAAAAAAGTTGACTTAGAGTTGGACTATTTAACATTCCCTATAGAAGTACCTTCCAGTGATATCTTTTTATCATCCCACTATTGTTTAGAGTATATACTAAGAAAAAAAGAAAATTGTGAAAAAGGAATCTTTCAAGTCAATTATTAGTATAGACCATGATATAGGTAGCAAAGAAAGTAAAAGAAATTTATGTTGTAAAGAACCTATTGGTTGAATTATTTTATTCACTGCACTTGAATCTGTTGTCATCACCATTTTCCTGATTTCCTTTTTCTAGCAAATTCTGTGACTATCATCAGCTGGTAGACTCTTCTATATAGTGAGCCTCCAGCTTCTCTTGCACTAGTTGCCTGTAATTTTTCTGTTGTTAAAAGCTACTACTCTTGCCACACAGGTCTGTTTGATAACCATAATAGGGCCAAGTTCTTAGTATGTCAACAGTAGCCCTTTTTATAAATCACAGGATTCAATCTCAGTGATGTTCTGAAATTTGTAAATGGGAAGAGCTTGTGCTTTTTCTTGATTCATTGTAACAGAATCTTCTCTATGAGTAACCACCATATCACCTCTAATTCCCTTATTTCCTGTCCCCAGAATTTCAGGACTATTAACTTGAGTAATCCATGCTTGGAAAAGTTACCTTTCCTATAAATTTATGTGTATATCTGCTACATAATGTCTCAATTTCCCTGTTAATACTTTTGGTACCATACAGTTAATCTCTTGGATACATTGTCTTATGTGCTATAATATACCAACTGCTATAAAGTGTGTGTAAGCATTCTGAGGTGAACAATCTATATTCCAAGACATTATAGGCATCTATACTAATGTCAGCTCCTGTATCCACCAAACCTTCTATTTCAACACCATTCATTTATATAATTAATTTGGTTCTCTGGCCATTAATCACTATTTGCCAGAACATTTGTTTTCCAGTACTCAGAAAAAACCTTATTCTTTCTATTACATGTATTGTATCCTTGCCACTGATGTAATAAAACAATAATAGCTGACCATTTCTACCTCCTACATTACATTACATTTCCTTTTTCATATATGCCATAAATTTAATTTAATCCTTGCTATCCCTAATCTAATTCAATTTGATGCATAATAAATCCATAAGCAGTTAATATGTTTCTTCTCATAATTATTGCTACTTTCCCATAAGGTAAAGGCCCACAAAATTAGTTGTTAACTTATAGCATTCAACTTCCAGGGATAGTGTAAGTGGTATATCTATGGGAAGATCTAAAGCTGCACTTCTGACTATAACATGTATAAGATCAGAAATACTTAGCCATGAATTTCTTCCCCAGTTAGTGCCTTTGGGATGACCAAAGGAATATGGCTCATATTGTTTTCTGTAGGGCCTTGAGCTTACAGGTACTTCCCTTTGTTTCCCAATGTCTCTCTTGGACCTACAATCCTTAGACCAATGTTTGTCTTTTCCACAGTAGCTACAATACCATGAAAGTCTTTGTGTTTCAGAGGAGCTAGAACCTGCTTGTTCTCGTTTATGAATAACATGTTCTCCAGAGTCATTGTACCAGTTATTCTGAGTTCTGAATCTTTTAGCGTCACAAGTTCTTAGGAAGTAGCCTAATTCACCATAATTAAAGAATCAAGCATTTTGATTTCTGAAACTTCTAGCTGTCCATTGCCCTATGATATCAGCATAATGTTAGTGAGAGCCAGTAACAATTGTGTTTCTTATCCATTCATCTATTGGAGCTTGTTGGGCTTTCAGTGATCTGATTGCTCTCTTAAATTCAATATTTTCCTTTTCAAAAGCCAAGTTTGTATCAATGACTGTCTGGTTTCATGATCTGATATGGCTCTACACCTGAACCCATTCTGTATAAGAAATCAATAAAGGCTTCTGCATTAGCCTGTGTTACATAAGTAAATGAGGTGGCTATTTCATCAGATCCTCAATCATATGCCTAGCTCTTCAAGGGGTAGCATGACATTGTTCAATTATGAAATCACCAGACTGGATTTGTTCTTGTAGATTAGCATAAGGCACTTTATGAAACAATTGATATTTAGCAACATTTATCCTACATGATACACTATGTTGTTCTATTTTCATGGCTTCATGCTTGCACCATGACAATCATTGAAATTGCTGACCAGCTTCTTGTATATTTGACTCCAATCTTTTTCAGTATGGTGATTGCTGCCTAGACCAATTACTTAACATTTCATTGACAGATGGAGAATGCACATTATACAATACAATAATCTCATTAAAATGCTTTAGATCTAGGACTTCTATAGGATGCCATGTCAACTCATGATAAGCATGAGCACCATGGTTAGCAGGCATATGCTGTACAAAGACTGAGAAGGCTGAAGGTGCTTGTGTAGCCCCAGGAGAATTCTGTGGCATTACACTTGGCTGAATACTAACCTGTGGGTCCTGTACTACCTCTTGCTCTTCTCATCCCTTTGCCTCATAGAGGTGCTGGGGCACCCGGAAATGAAAATTCATGAAGCAGAGTGGGAGAGAAATCTCCCTTCCAACCTAGTTTGCTTCTCTCTATCATTGTACAGTAAATTTTCAGTCTCAGACACCAAGCTTGAACACTGTTAGTCTCCTCCAATTGGCTATTTTTGCTTTCCAAGTACTTCAACTTCTATCAACAAACTCTCTGAGTAAATAGCCAATATTGGAATCTTTTCTAACACAAGAGAATAGAGTAAACATTACAATTTAGACCCTAATCATTTTCAAAATGGTATACATATAAACGACTAAGCAAAACCAGAAAACCTACTAAGGTAGCAAGCAAGGAATTACCCAGTGGCATTAGCTGCAATTTTAACAACCTCCTAAATCAAAATTGCCAACCCATCAAAACCTGTCAACTCCTTTACAACATTAGAAGTGAAATTCTTCAAGAAGCCTAAGCTCCATATTTGACACTACCTATAGGCTTAATTTCTTTCTTTTTATTTTCAAAATATATGGCACTAGGGTTTTAAATGCATCAATCTCACTTCTAACCCACCTTCCAAAGATGGGGGAAAGTAGATTAATAAGAAAAGGGTGTTGTAGAACTATTTAGAAGTAATTCCTTGGGGAGTGATCCCACTCTTTGTTGTCATTATTTCAGCAATTTAGTTCAATAGCAAACAAACAAACAAAAATATGAATAAGTAGCTGTAACCTCATCCAGCAGATACAGTAAGGCTCTGCCTAATTGGCACTAGTCAGTGGTAGAGGGCAGAATATTCCAGAATACCATGAGAAGTTCTTTGCCATGTCTATGTCTATGAAAAGAAGACTAAAAAAGACCAATCAAGACCAGGAAAAACAAAACAAAACAAAACAAAACAAAACAAAACAAAAACAGTGTTACATGGCATACCAATCCATGAGCATCTTCTTACTGTTTGTGTGATTGTCTTTATATTCTTTCTAATATCACATGATTTTTCAAGTGTTTGATTATAGAAAATCATCATATGTCCTTTCAAACTACAACTTCCAGAAAAACAAGATGTTAATTTCTTGTTAATGAAACAAGAAATTTTCACTTCACAGCAAATTTTCCTCTGTCAAGAAGCCTCTCTTGCCCCATGGAAGAACAGAGCATCTTCAGCTCTGTATGCCAGCCTGGCTAACAGTGAGTCTCTCTTCAAAGTAGAAAAGCAGACCATAAGCATCAACATTGTCATGCAAGGAAGGCTGGAAATCAATATTTCTTAATGTGTAATTATAGCTGCGTGAAATATTTGTTCATTAAATGTAATTAACAGAACCATTATGAACTTCAGTGTCATAATGTCCAATCAAGGTTTCAATAAATCACAGCTTTTCTCAGTGTACAAAGAGACAGTTATTGGCACCCAAAACTGAGCGTAAGATAGTTTCAAGGTTAATTCATCTAATATATTTTACTTTACCACTCTACCTAAATCTTTGCTAGTACCAGACAGTTGAAAACAAAAGAAGACAAAAGATAGAGAAAGGTAATTAGGAAAAGACGGGTGAATGGAAAAGGGAGACCCACCTAGAATTCATTCATATGGGTTTGGATTCCCACACTGGGTTTTTCCTGTGTTTCTTTAGGAAACATATACTGAGACTCAAACCCATGTGAACTAAGTCAGCCCTTTGCCCTGTACTTCTAGAAATAATTTGAAAGACTCTCAAAAAGTAGAGTTACACTAAGATGTATAGGTATCATTGCTAAGGTTAAAATTACAAAAATTAATATTGTAATCAGATTTGAATGAAAGAAAGAAGATGGTAATGATACATTATTTTTGGCATGGTATAATAAATATGAATATGCTTATTATAGCACTCTGTATGTCTGTTTGTTATATAGTATTATTTGTATACATGTGTGTGTGTGTGTGTGTGTGTGTTTCTGTGCATTTTTGTGTACAAGGGTGGAGGCAAGGGCTCAGCCTCACATGTGTTTCTCTGTGGCTCTTTACCTTATTTTTCTAACTGATTGTCTTACTGAGCCCAGAGATCACAGTTTTGGTTATACTAGCTAGTCAATGAGGCCAAAGGAATTCTCTCATGCCTGTCTCTACATGTTGTAATGGCATGTATACTATAATATTTTGCTTTTTATTGGGAACGAAGAATTTAGATATTATAACAGTTATTTTAAGCTCAGAGCTATTTCCCTAGTCTTGCAGCACTGTTTTTGTAATATTAATATTAGCTTCTTTCCCCATATCCACAAAAAGAATTTGCCACTGCTTCTTTCAGAAACATCCACAGTCAGGATTATTCATTCACAAGATGAGAGAAACAATATCTACTTCCCCTTTCTTTCTGGCGTCTTGGGGCTTTCGACTATTGTTCATGTGATATTATGGTTTCTGTAGCCATTTGAAAACTTATACATCTTTTATGATCTTTTCTTTACATGCACACAGTGCTTATTTCTTTAGTAGTTTAATATTAGTCATGAAGTGAAACAATTACTAGGAAATAGCACCTCTTGAGGAATAAGTAACAGGAAATATTCTTTCCGATTTAAGGGAACAAAGGCCACAAGGACCAGATAAAGGTTTAAACAATATGGTACACATGTGTTTATTTTCAGTATAACTCAGTTGCATGGTATAATTACCCAGGGAACCATACCATAACAGTAATGAGGACTATAATATAATTCATTATATAGTCAGCTTTGGCAAAACTGTCACTGTAGTGTGGTTTTATGTAAACACACTTGAGGTCACTGATATACCCCTTCACTTAGAGTGAATAAGGCACAGTATATCTGCCAGTGACATTACACATCTTCACTAATTTCTTGACCTGTTACAACCCTCTGTCCCAGGTCCTGGAGCTGTAACCCATCATGTACATCATCTTGGTTGTTTCAGAGGAACTGTCATTCTGGCAAAAGAAGAATGAGGGAGAAAAGCAAAGGAAAAGAGAAAATCTGAAAATTTAAATATGAAAATAGAATATGTATAACTGACTAAAAATAGTAACAACATATTTTTATATACAATATATGATGCGTAGAGAATGCAGACATAAACTGCTAAGATAGAGAAATTATTAGTTCATTATCACCAAGTAAAGTTAATACATAAAGCTATAAATCTAAACCAAGTTTGGTCTAAATTTGCTGCCAAAATTGAGTGATAAATTCAAGTCCAAGACATTCTCCATAATAAAATAAATTGTACTGTTGGTTGAAATATAAAGAAACTAAACCTTCATAACTTAACATCTGATCATCAGAAAGTAATAAAGGTTAAATCTGTAGCCAATAATTACTTACAAAAAATGGCAAATGCAAATGATGAATATGTCTAAGTTTTTTGCTGTCTTTTTCTTTCTAGCAGTCAATATATGTTCTGCTTGTGGTATTAAGGGACATTCTGAATCATTTAAAACTTTTTTCCCATCCAATATTCACTTTTAGGATCTCTGATAAAGCCAATTAAGACCACTGTGGTTGTCACTATGACAAAATATCAGATGCAAACAACCAAAGAGAAAAAGTTTACTAGTTTCAGAGTTTTAGATGTTTCAGCTTATTTTAACTTGGTATCTGACACATTTGGAAAACTAGCTGTTTGCATCATAGCAGTGGTGATATTGAGAAAACTAAAAAGCCAGACAAACATGGCCTTCAAAGTCATTTTAGCCCTACTTCTAAATAGCTAGTCTATAATATTTAAGCTCAATAAATGTAAAGAAACTTTTATTCTCCCCAAATCCATCACTGAAAGACAAAAGAATTGGTTCTATGTATGTTCTCCTGGTAGGCCAATGACTTTATTAGGGTCATTTACAGGAGCATGCCAAGAAGTTACATAAAAGAATAGAAATGACTCAACTGAAGTTTCTTTATATAAAGACCTCATCCCAGAATGGATTTCAATTCATAAAACACCTCTAGAATACTATCCATAGTCTTGAGTATCCTGTGAACTTAATACACAACAAAATATTCATAATCACAATACCGTGAGAGTTTTATGGACAATCAATGCCATTCTGATTCAAGAGGAGTGCAATCATATCCAATGTTGATGAAAAGAAACAGTTGCAAAATTCTCTATTTCTTCCTTCTGTTTTCATATTTGTTCCATACTCTCATCCACAATATTCTATGAGACATCTATGTGTATATTGCAAATAACAAACCTCAGTTTGTTCAGGCATACTAAAGAAGCAATGTTTGGGAGCAGCAAAAGAATGGGTTGAAGTCATTTGTGGGTAAAACCTGAGAGCCTTGTGGTCAGATTGAGAAAGCTTTCCAGAGAACTCCAGACAGCTCAGCTCTAGCAGACAAAAGTCCAGAAATTTATTTGCATATCTATTCAAGTGTACACCCCATGTTCTTTTGATTATCCCATGAATCATTGGTTTTTGACCTTAGCTCCTTGGTTCTCCAAAAAGACAGTACATTTTTTTCACATAGCAATGAACTCAGTGATCAGTCTGCCTCAGTGATAAGCACAAACCTGACAATATGTTAGCTGAGTGGGATCTGGCTCTGAGACCACCATTACTTGCCGTATGTGGGTCTACACTAGCTCTGTTTCAGGCTGATCAAAATCTCTGAAATCTGTCTGCCTTTGTAAGTAAAAACAATAAACAGCTGTGTAGCAACTGGCCTGACAATAACCTCTCCATATATCTATTTATCTCCTTCATTAATTATCTTTCTGACCTCCTGGCTCATAGGGCAGATGCCTCTGTTCTTTTAGGGTCATGAAGCCCTTTATGTACTACATGCTGCATCCTTATATTTTACATAGTTGAGAAATTATATATTTGTAGGGTCATGTTTTCAGAGTTAGTTCCTACAACCTTGACTGGTGTCCTGAAGGTCATAGCATTTACCATTTTCTAATGAAATTAGACACACTCTTGCCTCCTGGCCTCATGCTATTTCTAATTATCATGAAGTCATTAACCATGTCAGTGAAAACATTTCCCAATAACCTTGGAATATAGAATATTTCCTAAATAAGGAACATGAAGTAAATGATGTATATTATAGAAACAAGTCTTATGCCTAGCAACAGTCAGCCCTTTGCAGGTCCATGCCCTGCTAGGTCTTCTTACAGGGTAGGAATTGTTATTCACATAACAAAACAATATCTATTACCTCCATCTGTCCATCTGTAGCCTGTAATTTCCCTAGCCTTATGCTTTTCCTTAGCTTACAATATCCACACATGTTCCTGTCTGTGAACAGTCCTTACATCTATTAGAAAATACTTGTTTATTCTCATAACATTTATGCCATTATTGCAAGTACCAGGGTAATTTTCTTGAAATATTTAATGTATAGTATCTACTATCTAGTACTAGGCAGAGCCATAAATGACAATGATCTCCCAGCAGCCTACAATCATTCTTCTGGCACCTCAATCACCAGTCAGTTGAAATGAGCTTCCAGTTTAATATCAGCCTGATTTCTTCATGTCTTAAAAGCAATGATAAGAAATTATCACTTATTTCTGACATTGAATCAACAGCAGTAGCATAAGATGGATTATGTGTGGGTGTCAAGACTATCCATGGATGACAACCCATATAGAGTAAGTCTACTCTTTAAGCAGAGATTTATTCTGAACAGCCTCAACTTTCCTAAGAGTGCCTGCTTCTACCAACACAGGGTGTCTTTTATTTTAAACTCTCCAAATGCTAGGCATATTGTTGTTGTTATTGTTTTTCCAGAAGCTTTTACAAATCTATGAGATATATAAAATTCAGCATTTTTTTTTAAAAAGAAGCCTTTTTTAAGTAGAATGAAATGATCTCTGGAGGTCTTCTTCTTGTTCTTCTTGTTCTTCTTGTACTTCTCGTTCTTCTTCTTCTTCTCCTTCTCCTCCTTTTCAACCTTTTCCTCCTTCTCCTTTTTCTCCTCCTCCTCCTCCTCCTCCTCCTTCTTCTTCTTCTTTTTCTTCTTCTTCTTCTTCTTCTTCTTCTTCTTCTTCTTCTTCTTCTT
>NW_021605506.1:772268-798655 GCF_004785775.1 Grammomys surdaster
TTCTTCTTCTTCTTCTTCTTCTTCTTCTTCTTCTTCTTCTTCTTCTTCTTCTAATTCTTCCTCTTCTTCTACTTCTTCCTCTTCTTTTTTCTGTTTCCTGCAAGTATAAAATGGTCATGACATTTAGTAGTTAAAGCAAAACAAGCGGAAAACATATTAACATAATTCAATATAGAATAAAAAGAACTCATAATTGTATCACTTGTTCTGTGAGAAAAGAAATGTTGGCTGTGGTGGCTTAGATGGAGAACACAGCCTTATTCTGCTCTTATCTAACTCACAATCATTTCTAATGAAGAATGTGGCCTCTACCATACACATTTCTTTATCAAAACTGATTTCTTAGGCTAAATAAGCTTTCAAATTCTAGACTACCAGGACTGTTTCTATGGTCTATATCATCAAATGGAAGTCTCCAGTGGTGATATATAAGGTTTATCCCATGTAACTTCACTAATACTTTTGTTCAAGGGGAAATTATAGAGCGTATACTTTCTAGAGTTAATGTATATGACTACAAGACACTTAATTTTTAGTTATACCACTCAATCTCCATATCCACTCCTGCTTCCTATTGCTCACGGTGCTTTTAGAAGTGTCATATGTCAAAAGTAAACTTAGAACCAGTATACAAATCCCAGGCTATCCAGAGGGAGTTACTATGTTCAATGATTTCTTACTGTGTCTACTTATATTTTCATCTTTATCTTACACACTTTATCTGTTAAGTCACAGGCAAATATGTAGGATGCAACTTTCCTATAAATCTTCTATTGAAAGTTCTCTCTTGGTAAATATCTCACTCTCAGCTGCATATCTTACCAGCCTTAGTATGGACCACAAAACTACCAAGATATTAAATTGTACACCATCCCACACCATATGCTGAAATATAATTGTGAAAGGATTTCTACCACAGATGCTCCAATGTCAGATGGTGCTTATTTGTACTCTTTATCACTCATAGCAGGGGGAGTGAAACTGCTCCTAGACTCCTATTTGGATCTGTTGAGTCACTATTCAAATGTCAAAATAGTAATACTTTTCTAGAAGAGATATAAATAAATGTCTGTAAATGCAAGATAGAGCACAAAAGGATAAAGAAACCACTCTATCCAGCTCTACACTGGTAAACTAGTAAGCTTGTTGGACCATGGACTAATCAAAAGCAGTTATATCACCAAAATTTCCACCTTGAGTCTTGATAAATCTTCAAAAGGTGATCCCATGGCAACTCTAGTGCAGTTACAATACTGAAGAATCTAAACCAAGTCAACTGTTTAGTTCTTATATAGTGTTGTGATAAGGGTGGCCATGTGAGTATGTCAGGAACACTCATGAGCCCACTGAGACTCCCAAATCCTTCAACATGTAATAGTATAAAGACTCATCTTATGATAGTGTCATGCTGTTTAAATTCAAGACTTCAGGAAGAAATTTTCATTCCAAGAAATAACTGCACCACACATCCATGAAGTTAAGACATTATCCAATGATGAGTTTAAAGCATCACGACTCAGTAATCTCTAACTGGATGCAATTCTGAATATTGCAAGAATGAGAACCAAATTTTTAATGCATGAGTTTATTGTGACATATGCTATTCAAACTGTAAGGATAAGCCTTTGCTTGGGAATGGGTTTTGTAAGAAGGAAGGAGTGTGTATGAGTAACAAAACAAATGACTTGAAGCCAAATCTTAACTCCCAGCTGTTAGCCAAAGTTTTGCTCACAGAGATTTCAGTGTAGATTGTACTTTCACTGTGTTTTGTTCCAGACAACTTTTCTGACTGCTTTCTCCCTCCCTCCTTTCCTTCCCTCCATCCCTCCCTCCCACTCTCCCTTTCTCTCTCTCTCTCTCTCTCTCTCTCTCTCTCTCTCTCTCACACACACACACACGCATGCGTGCGCGCACACATACACGTGTGTGTGTTCTATTCTGCATAATTATAGCTCATTTGCAGATCAAAAGCCCAGTTTTACTTACATATCAATTCAATAGTTACCCCAGTTTCCCTTTTGATTATCCTATGAATCAGCATCTCAGAACACCTTAATTTTTAAAAAGAGATGACAAGGACAAGGACATAAAATAAACTAGATGGTTGGAAACCAGCCAATTCCTACATTGCCTGGGCAAAGACCTAAACTTTCTCTGGTCCAGGATGACCTTAAACTCAAGAATCTAGCTGCATTTGTAATCATAAACAACAACAGCAAGAAAAACAAAACAAAACAACAAAAAAACATAGCTAGCTGGGATCTTCTCCTGCAAACCCCACTCCCTATATCTCAATATCTATTTCCTTGTTATCATTCTGACTCATAAAGGTGCTTCATCTATTCTTTTAGATCTCTGAAGCTCCTTATATTACTCATTACGTCTTTATATTTTGCAGAGTTGAGAAATTATACATTTTTTATATCATATTTTCTGTTTTTTCTATAGTCTTAAGGACTCTTCTGAAGGTCAGTGTTCTACTTTTTGATGTGACATGGGTACACCCTTGCCTCCCAGACTAGTTTTGTCTCTGATTATCATGGAGTCATTAACCTTGGCAATGAGAGGATATCACTTAAAGGAGGAGCCTGAAAATATGTATGTTAATATACCAACAAGTCTCATGCCCACAGAAAATATCCTGGAGACACATGATCTCCTGGCTCTTTCATTTCATACCTTTAATGGTTGAGTAGGACTTGGTAAGAAACCACAGCCTTTTTTATCATCTAACAAAATGGACTATCTTCAACTTAATAGCTCTTGTACTTCTTGAAAGAATGACTTATTTTACAAGGAGATAAAAAAATTAATCTTTTAAAAATATAAAATCCAAGATTATATATAAGAAAATATTATAGCTTGATCTATACACAGTGAAGAAGGGAAATTGGAGGAATGCCATCTCACTATTAGTACTTTACTTGTGTCTGTCCTGTATTTTCTCTGTGTTCATATGTATATATGTGTATATGTGTGTGTGTGTGTGTGTGTCATGAGTATGTGTGTACCCCCACATGAGTGTGTGAATGTTTGTGAGAGTGTGTGCATGTATATGTGAATATGTACACATGATTTTGCTCGTATATGTGAGAGCGTGTACTTGTGAGCATGTGAAAGTTTATGAGACTACATGTGAGTGCGTAAGATTATCTGAATACGTGTGTATCTGTATGTGTGTCTGTCTGACAGTGTATATGACCATGTGTGCATTTCTGTGAATGAGTGTGATCATGTGTGTGTGTGTCCATGTGTATACTTGAGACTGTGTCTCTGTGTCTGTCCATATATGTGTCAGTGTTTGCATGCATGAATATATATCTGTGTGTATAAGGACTGTGTATATAAATATGTCACTATTCTTAGCATATTTTTAAATTATTTGTTATCTCCACCTAATTTTATGTCAAGAGCAACCTCTCATATCCTGAACATTTTTAGATGCTTTGTTCAATTCTTTCTCATAGAGTACTTCTGATCTGTTGATGGCTTATACTTAGAGAGTTTCTAATTTTCTATTATAGATAGGTATATTAAATTAAATATTATGTGATATATATTATATATTATGATTACATAACTTATGAAACATAATAACTTATAAAAATTAATATAGTATTGTATCATGTGTTAATATACAATTACAATTATATAATATACAATTATTTTATATTATATAATTATATACTATATAACAAAATAGTTTAATTTTTATAATAAATTATTATATGTTATATGATTATAATCATATAATATCATAGTGTATCATGTAATCATATTGTAATATCATATAAAATAATTATAAAATCATATAAAATAATTATCATATAAAATTATATAATTATATTATTATAATATATTTCTTAGAATAGATATCATTAGAGAAAATTGAATACTAACAGCTTAAGAATTTTATAGCATCATTTCCACACAGAATTTGACTAAAAATTAACTGTGCTTGTAACTTTCTCATTTCAGACATAAATATGTGAACAGAAAACCTCAAAATCTACATTTAAATGTACTTCCCAGAGCTGGAGTTTTGGGGAAGCAAGGACATACCTATCAATGGGGTTTGATGGCCTGCTAACTTAGCTAAATCAGGGAGCCCTAACCCAATGAGATATCCTGTCTCAGAATACAAGATAGAAGTAGTCTTTTATGTTAACATGCATTCATATACTTGTCAGTATTTACATACATATTTACCAGCACATAAATGAACATACATATATTCCATACTCACAAATCACCATACATATACCAAATATATATATATATACCCTTCGAGAAGCTGGTGTGCAATTCTTTCTAAGGACTGCTGATTTCTGTGTAGCCCAGCTATGGCCAGCTCAGTGATGGGAACCTCAATTTATGGGTATCTAAGTTCTGGATACTTCCATTATGGGTAGTCCTGATGAGGGAGCCTTGTTTATGAGTAATGGGCTACAAATAACTCTCTTTTAAAGGCTTGGAGATTTCACTCACAATTGCTAATTAAAAAATGCCTTAATGGTGTACCTGTAGCTAAACCTAATGAAGTCATTTTCTTAATTGCTGTTCTCTCCTCTCAGGTGAATTTAGCTTATGTCAAGTTAACAAAACAATATCCAACACAAAATACAAACCTAAGAGAAAAAAAAAAAACTAAATTAACCCCAATGAAGATGAAGAAAGCTTCCACATAGATTCAGTCTAAGATTGTTAAAAAGGGAAGAATCTTGGAGGGTTAGGATTGATGAATAGAAGAGCATGATTAGAAGCTTTAGTCATTTGTCCCCCATTTGTTTGGAACAAACATGCCCAGGCTTTTACATCATATTTAACCCTGAGACAGATTACCTTCTCTGTCTTTGTTTGGATAAGTTGTACTAAAAGTGTTGTGGGCCGGGCGATGGTGGCGCACGCCTTTAATCCCAGCACTTGGGAGGAAGAGGCAGGTGGATTTCTGAGTTTGAGCCCAGCATGGTCTACAGAGTGAGTTTCAGGACAGCCCCGGGCTATACAGAGAAACCTTGTCTCGAAAAACCAAAAAAAAAACAAAAAAAAAAAAAACAAAAAAAACCCAAAAACCAAGTGTTGTGGGACAAACATTTATATTTACTCAGCGTTTACTGTTTCATCAATAATAAATTCAGATGAAGCCTAATTATTTTTGATATAGACACATGTCCAAATTGAAAGCAAGGATATCAGGGATTTATTAAAAGTGGATTCAGTTATTTTTAATAGTGCTGCCAATGAAAGAAAACCTAATAAAAATCAACAGATGGTCTACTTAATATTGCTCTCAGCTTTGAAACATGTGCCAAGTGTGATCCAAACAAGGAACTTACAGGACTGTTGGGGCCAGGTCTTAATTACAACAATTTGCACTCTTGAGTCTGCAGGAATTGCTACAATAACACATAAATCCAACACAGGCCAAACTAGAATTTCAAAACCACAGATTTACGATATTGTGTGGTTCTATATTTCTAAATGAGCTCTATAGACACCATTTCCCATAAGTCTTCCCAAGGTCAAGGAGTTTGAACTGGTAGTCAGGAAGTATCCATAGAGTCCTGCTCCTTCTTCCTGCCTCTATTTCATCCCATTGGGTTCTCAATGCTGAACATCACCTCCTAGATTATTAACAGGTTGTTACTAATTTACTGAATTACTAATATACCACAAAAAGTGTAAACTACTAAGGCATGGACTTATTAATAATAACACTGGCAATATCAGCCACACTATTAAAACCTCCAAAGTTTATTTGGAATATATTAATACCCAGTCTTACAACCATAAGAAAATAGGTTTATAAAGTCAAGAAGGGTTCAATGTCAAGCTTGATGTCACATTGCTTCTAAGTGGTAGCCTAGGTGGTTTAATAAAACAGAATAATATAATAGAGGATCAGTTGATTAACACAAGATATTACTTTAGAAGAGAAAGAAAGGTGAGGGAAGGAGAGGAGAAGGAAAAAAGGGGGAGTGAAGGAAAGAAAGGAAGAGGAGTAAGAAGGAACAAGGGGAAGACTGGGAGAGTTTTTGAAAAACAGTGGAGAAGAGAGGGAAGGGGAAGCTGTTCATTCAGAATGTAAACATCTGTAGAAAAATCTCTGTTTAAATGGCCAAAAACAACATTAAATAAAAATGTTAGGAGTTTGATACCTCTAATCTCCCCTCTAACTGACTGAACACCTCTATCTGCCTGATAATCCAGTGCTTTACTACATGCAATTCTGAAGGATCACAGTGACCTAGAACACTGAGCATCTTTGGATACCTTAAAAAATGGTTTCACCTTTTGAAGATAAATTGTGGCAAGTGCCCAGAGCCTGATGGCACTGTCTCAAAGGATACTCCTGAAGTAGATATTCTATTTTCACATGGCATCATCTATGAAATAGTATTCTGTTCCTAGGAATTTGAACACCTTGAGATCTTTGGAATAGAAAGGTATCAAAAAGAATATCAATATTATATTTGTCAAATTGGTACAAACCTTGACATACACAAAATCTCAGTTTAGAATTGCTTCTATCATATTGGTTTGAGGGAAGTCTCAAGGCCATTTTCTTGTTTACTCATTAATGTATAAGGGCCCACCAGTTAAGGGCAGTACCATTTTGGCTGGTGGGCCTGATCTATACAAGAAAGATAGCTGAGGAAGCCTGAGGTAGTCGGTCAGTGAGCAGATTTCCACTCACACTCCTCTGTGTTCTTTGTTTCACTTCTGGCCCCTAGTTTCTTGTCAGGAGACTTGCTCTGACTTATCTAAATGTTAGACTGTAATTTGTAAGGCAAACAAACCCTTTCTTCCCCAAATTGTCTTAGGTCAGTTACTGAGAACATGATGTAGGGGGGAAGAATTCCTACTTTGGAGTGCTATAAAGATGGTCATGTTGGCAACTTGCAAAGTACCTTGTAAGGCCTATTGAATTCAAGGTGTTCAAAGCCTTGTTGGAATAAGTATGTCCTTGTTGAAGAAAGTTGTCACTGGCCAATGGTTTGAGGTTTCAGATGTTCAACTCATGCTCAAGTTTACCTACATGTTGCCATGCTTTCTGTCATGAAAATAATTTACTAAATGTCTGAAACTGTAAGCCTGCCCCAATTAATTTTTTCCTTTATTAGTGTTTCCATAGTCATGATGTCTCTTCACTGCAATAGAAACCCTGAGACAACATACATATACAAAGAAACATATATATGCACACACAGACACAGAGACACACAAACATATTGTATATATTTTTACATTCACACATACACACACACACATATATGTACACATATGCACTCATAGACACATGTGTATATATATACACATACATACACCCAAAACATACACCCAAATCCACATATGATATTTAGCAACTAAGGGTTGCATTTCTGATTATAGTAGGTGACAAAGATTTGACTCAAAGCACAATTCAACACAACACACACACAAATACACACACACACTACACAAACACACACCATCTACACTGTATATATGCAAATGCACATGCATCCAGTTCCTCCTCAGTTACTATTTTCTCCATGCTACTTTCTTCTTAAAGCTTATAATATACCTTTGTTTTCCTTTATTTTTATCAGTGTTTTGCTTGACAAAGAGTAAAGAAGGAATGACAGTGAGAGTTTTATCTGTGCAATTGCTCACTTGTTTATTTGTTTGAGACAGGCTTTCAGATGATCTAATCTGACCTGAACTTGCTATGTACTGCAATATGAATCTGAAATTCTGACCCTCTTGCACCTCTTTCTAAAACACTGGGATTAGAGGTTTGTTCCACCATTCCCATTTGATGTAGTGCTGGAGACCAAACACAGGGTTTCCCCACATGCTCCAAAGGAACTCTACCGAGCAATATACATTTGTAGCTTAAGAACCTTTCATCCATTTTGTTTTAACATTATTTATTTATCCAAATGGCCTAAGCAAGTGCAATGGTAATTTGTAATGGAAAATGTTTACCAAGCGGCTGTGAGTAGCATCAACTGACCATGAGGGTTAAAGTTGATCACCTTGTCAGAATTCTATCAAACAAACTAACCATGTACTGAATATGGAGTTCAAGAGAGTTATACCCTGTTAGCCATGGTGAGAAGATATAGGCTTATTTCATCATACAACTTGGTACTCAGAAGATTCTTGAAAAGACAGTACTAAACCCTATGAATATAAATAACTGAATATTCATATTTTAAGATCCAGCTTTCACAAATTTCAGTTTAATAAATATAAAAGTGTTAAAGATCAATAGTTTGATAACTAGTAACTCATCCATCTACATTGGGAACATTATTACAAAGTCTGGATCTTACTGATGTTTTCTAAGTAAACTGTCATTGCACCAACCTATTTTCTAAATATTCATTTTCATGCCTTAGACAACTGCTACTCTCCTTAACATGACACAGCTATTGCTCACATGATCTCATTGCATCTGCATTTGCAGGGGTGTTCAATGAGTCTTTACAAGACTAAGCCTATCAATAATCAATCAAGGATCCAAAGAGGCTCAAGGGAATCCACAACTCTCTGTTGAACTATTGGCTACTGATAGCAAGAAATAATCTTCAGTTGTTTACCCACTAATGTGTCCTTCAGTCTCCAATGTATTGTTCGGCCTGGTTAAACTTAGTGGGTCACAAAACAAAACAAAAATTGATGAATGTTGAAAACTGACTTAAAGAGAAGAGAGGAAGTTGTCAGGAGTGTAATAGAAATAAGAGGGAGGTTAGAGTAACTACAAAACGTTGTACACATATATGAAATTTCAGGATTTTTTTTAACATTTTTAACAATTATATGAAGAAACAATTTCCTAAGCCACATAGGGTAGGTGTCTAAAAATATGTAGTGTAACAATGTAAGAGGAAAAACAGTGAGGTACTTGAAACTTCTTGGATGACATATGTGGGGAAAACTGTGGGAAAATTATGGAACACACATTTTTTTAATGTTTCAAAAATGTAAAACTTAAGAATGGTATCTTCACATATTAGTCTGAAAAGTTTCCCATGGTACATTTCCAGAGAAAAAATTTAGAGCAAATAAAAAATATAAAATATGTTTAATAAAAGATATGAAAATTGTTTTAAATGGCTTATTTGCATGATTGTAAAAATATTAAAGCAATGAAGTATTGAAATAAATTTTGAGAAACCTTCATTTTATTCTTCTGTATCTCAAGAAAGTTAGAAAGCCTGTCATAATGGGTTTCTGAAACTTCCAGGAAAGCACAGTTTCTAATCTTTTGAGAATTTTATCTGAAACATCTCTTCCTTAGCAAAACAATTTTGTTGAATTACCTTCAAATTGTGCTTTCAATATTCCATTTCAATATATTATTCCTAGACTGCTTTTCACTCTGTCTTCAGCATCACTCATACCACCTAGGTTTAGGCTAAAGAATACCAAATGACTTCCAACAAAATGAATTCGATGTAAATGAAACTGAATGCCAATTCCTCATCAGAAGCTCAAAAATATAATTCAAGTTACATTTTAAAATGGAAAGATGGTTTATTAGAGCAATTAATAAAGGCTCAGAATTATGAATCTTTAGGTAAAAGTTAATAAGTTTTGAACTAGAGAGATGGATCAGTGGTTAATTTTATACATTGCTCTTGCATAGAATTCCAATTTATTTCCTATCATGCAAAATAGGTAGCTTAGAAACACCACCAGTGTCTCCAAAGTGTCCCATGTTCATTGCTCTCATCCACAGGCACATACACATTCATGCAGCTGCTATTAGATCATGAGAGCAATACCTGTATCATATTAAGGAGACAGATTTCACAGGCCTTCTCTGTCTTCAGGCTTTCAGTCTTTCCATTCTTCCTTGATGTTCCCTGAGCCTCACAAGATGTGCTATAAATGTCATACTTAGAGGGGAGAAGTCAACCATCTCTTATTTTTAGCGCCTTAATCAGTCTCGAGTTTCTGCATCAGTGTCTGTTCGTCACAAATAGAAGTTTTACTGATTATACCTGAGTATAGCATTTGTCTATAGGTATGAAAATGAACATTTAGAAAGCAGGTTAGTGCTCTGGCACATACAGATAGACACACATGTATGGGCACACACATACATACACAAATAAAAATGAAATAAATCTATTTTAAATTTTCAATGAAATTGAAAATCTTGATAAAAGTTGAATGTTACACTAAAAAGAAGAAATAAGACACAGAGACCATATTAAGGAAAGTGGGTGCTATTTGAACAGCCAAAAAAACAAAATTGGGTAGTGGAATAAAATACTAACTTATGGTTTTGGTCTTTATTTATTTCTATTTATATAGCAGTTATATGTAGAATCAGTTTTCAGGAAGGAAACTAAGCAGAGTTCCATGGAGTATATAGATGCTCCCTATACACCAAGAAATGGTATCAGAAGTCTTTATAATACCAAAATTCACAAAAGTTGACAGATACCACACGTGTTGGCTAGAGCTTGCTGTATTGGAGAAAGGTTTTCCTAAACTAATGAGAAAAAGACAAAAATGAAGAATAACTCTTAGAATTTACTCTGTCATACCCAATGACCTTGAGCATTCTGATATTGAATGCATTTGTAGGGGGAGAAATGCTTAGCAGAGAGTCTGAGGAAGAATTCCAACTCCAGCAGGTAATAAGTGGAGAAAGTTGAGCACAACATAAAGAAAGTTCAAAGGATGTATAGTGTCACAACAGAAGGAAATATCTGAAAAAAAAGTCATTAATTGGGCCAAATTCCCATGAGATGTCATAATAGAAAAGAGAAAAATAGACTAGTCACTGTGGGCCTGGGTAATGAAAGCCCAGAGAGTAAGGCTTCTGGTGCACAAGGACTGCAGAACTGAGTGCCACCCCCCAGACTCCACCTAAGTGTGGAAGAAGGAATTGACTCATGAATGTTGTCTTCTGACCACCTGGCACTGTGCTGATGCTTATCATACATACACACAAATACAAAAACACACACAAATAATAATAAATAATAATAATAATAACAATAATAATAATAACTTGTTTTAAAATTCCATTGGCTCTGGCCAGTAGTAAATTTGAAATACTTTTGTTCCAACTTAAGGGATAATAGAGACAACAAAAGCCAAAAAAAAAAAAAATTAAAGAGGACTTAAAAAGGAAAGAGCAGAGAGCAAAAGGGAAGCAGTGACGTGAGTTGAGGAGTAGTAACTGAGAAGGAGTCACTAAGGAGCAGTCACAGAGGAGTTATACATGCCCACTCTTTGTCTTACACACACACACACACACACACACACACACACACACACACACACTAAAAAGAGGAAGAAAGAATTGTCAAAACAAGAAAATATTTCTCTGAAATAGAATCCTTTTGAACTTTTGATTGCTCAGAGAAACCTGACCAGCAGTCACCTTTATGTACTTTTTTGCAGAGATTTTAATGCATTCCAGAAGATAACAGGTGGAGATGGAGTTACTTTGTTCATTCTATAGGCAAGAAAGAAGTATGATTTGTGAACAATGTGTGATCTTGCAAATTCACCCAATCACAATGTAGCCAAGATAAAATGCAAGTATAACTAACTTTAAAGCTCTTTAAGTAAAAATTACTATTGAAGCTTATTAATCTGCTTCTATCAAAATACTTAGAAGGAGGAGTACATGGAACATGAGAGAAATTATAGATTTGCTTTTAGGGATGGTTTAAAGGTCATAATAAACATGCTTCCATATAAATAAGTGGAATGATGGCTGACAAATATAAGTGAGGGAAGAGTATGAATATACATGGGTTCTTATGTTTAATTGGAGTACTCAAAGAATAGGAGTGAAACAAGGGAAGAAAGAGAGTTGGAAAAGAGGGAAAGAAAAGGAGAACGTAGGCAAGCTGCTTATACTTATGGCAAGCAGTTATTCCATTACATATTGATGGTTCAGAAATACTTGTTTGGAGCTTAATTTTCAACAGACTTTCTTATCTTAATTGCTTTGTAAAGTACATAAGATGGTGATCTTTAAAATGACATCCAAAAAACATGCAAGCTATCTTAAAGTTGACAATACATACACAAAATTAATTCTTGAACATGTCTAATTAATAAACTCAGGAATGTCCGTAGCCTTGTGTTGTTAAACCCTACAGCCTAGCAAGAAAGCAATATGAGAGAAAATAAATGCGTTGCAGGGAAAGTCTTTCAGTTATCACTTAAAATGCCAACCCAGACAAATCAGATATGCCAGTTAACATGTAAAATACCCAAATGAAGTTCTTAAGGAAGCAATGTATGAAAATAGCAAATTATCTTTGCTTGAGGCAGAGAATTTGCTAAAATAGTGGAATGTGTTGAAGTGTTGAATCTGAGCTAACCAACCTACACTATGGATAAGAAAGTAGGATGAGTGGCTGAGGGAAGGGGAACAACAAATATTCATGTTTGTATATACAACTGTGTGCACACTTAGAGATTACGCAAAACTGAACATAAGCCAAAATTATATTCCTGTAGCAACACACCATAGTGAAAGACAATTATAAGAGAAAGAATTTTTTGTGTTGTTCCAGTCCCAGAAGTTTAGAGTCCATGATAGTGGAGTGAAGGCCTGCCAGGCATGAAAGGAAGCTAAGGATTCACACTTTGAACCTCAAACCAGATACTGAGAAAATAAAATGGGAGTTTCATGAGTCTTTAAACTTCAAATCCTAACCCCAGTGAAATAATATCACCATCAAGTTCTTATTTCCCAATAATCAACATCAACTGGGAACCAAATGTTGAAATGTTCAAGACTCTGGGTAATATATCATTTGAACCACCACAAACCTCAAATGCCAGTATATTTGAAACATATGATTCTGATTTAACAAAGCTCATAAAGGAAGTAATTCAATTTTTTTTTGTGTGCTTAATTGAGTCATTTTAAAAGCATTAAATGGGGCTGGTGAGATGGTTCAGCAGTAAAGAGCAGTGACTGCTCCTCCAGAGGTCCTGAGTTAAATTCCCAGCTACCACATGCAATGGGAACAACAACAATCTGTAATGGGATCCCATGCATTCTTCTGGCGTGTCTGAAGACAGCAGCAGTGTACTCATATAAAATACATAGATAATTCTTAAAAAAATAAATAAAGGTATTAAAGGGTTAGTTGTATGGGATATTGCAAGAGAGGTATTCAAGTTGATCAGGCAAATGTACTGTGTGGACTAAATAACTGAACATTGATATAATGTAACTTCTGACATGAATCTTTTCAGCAGTAAGTCTGGAAAGATGCCTTAGTTGGTAAAGTCTAACTATTGTGAAAAAACCAGCCATGAGCATGGCTGAAAAAATACCTGTCTTCAACTAAAGAATAGATAATAAAAATGTGGCATATGGACACTACAGAATACTGTTCAGCTATAAAACAAAATGAAATGCAATTTTCCAATAAATTGGTGGAAATAGGTAAAACCCAGAAGAACAAAAATCATATGTTCTTCCTCAGCTGAGAATCCTAGCTCCAAATATTGAGGTGTGAGTACATAGCCTAGAGCAACTGCAGAATCAAAGAAAGTAAAAGTGACATTTGCTAGGGTTGTGGGGGGAGGAGGGAAAGTCAATTTAAAGGGGAATAGTAAAGTACAAATGTTCTAATAGGAGAAATGGAAAAATGTGCAACTTCAATTAGAGATGGTTGAGATAAGTAAATACAGAAGAAGGATGGAAAGTAAAATCACAGTAATTATATCTAAAACTTGATTAACTACCTACCTAAAAATATTTACAATATATGTAAATGTGTGTGTGTGTGTGTGTGTGTGTGTATATAAAATTATGTTTTCCTTCTGGGGTAACAATGATCCCTTAAAGAGTCAAGAAAAGAAAAGAAAAGAAAAGAAAAGAAAAGAAAAGAAAAGAAAAGAGAGGAAAGGAGAGGAGAGGAGAGGAGAGGAGAGGAGAGGAGAGGAAAGGAAAGGATAAAACTAGCACCAGCCTTGAATAACCCTCTTTTGAATTGTTAATCAGGGTTGTCAAAACCCTTGGGTCACCCTAAACATGTAGATAGGAAACTCCTATTGTTGAAGTTATGATGCACTTAACACCAGGACCCAGAGGCCCCTGAGCTAGAACTGATTTGAAAGTCTCCTCCCTAATGACAAGCTTTCAAGGTATCAATTATTTTATGCAAGGTTCTAAAGATGGGAAGCAATCAACAGCCCTGTCAAGCTAGGACTATGAATTAAAGCACTGACCAGCAATGTATGATATCCCTCAGGTACAATACTGTTAAACATACCCTTGTAGTAATAGCACTTTATTTGGCTTTATAACCTGATCAACAAGAAGAAAATCATGTTTTGTATTAGAAACCTAATTAACTACCTAGTGAAGTCATGGATTTTTGTAGAAAGTCAACAATCAACACTTTACTAAATTAGCATAATCTTTAACTATCTTTTGAAAATTTGCCCTTATGACAACAGGTAGTTATAATCCTCAAACCTTATAAAGAATAAAAACATTCTTTGCAACAGACAGAGATCATTACAGAAAACTACAACTAACCAAAATGCAGAGTCAGGGATCCCAGACTCAAAAGATACCTCTACAATTCTATTCCTACACCTAAGTCTCAGGGATCACTGAAGAAGAGAGGACAGAAAGATTGAAAAAGTAACAGGGTATTAGCAATGAGATTTTACTTCCTAGGTGAAAAATGCAATAGTCATAAAATTGCACAGATATGACAGTCCAAACAAGTAGAACAAGGACAACAACTCTAGACATGGCATTATGGATGATCAAGTGTTCAGGAGGCCTCAACCCTACACAAAATGTTTCAAGCAACTATGTAAAAGTGAAAATGGAAAAAATTCATTTTGGTGGGGAAAACCACATCAACGAACTGCCCAGAATAAAATAATCAGCCCAAAACCATAACTTTATATAACATTGCAAAAACTAAGTAGGTTGTGTGTTTGTGCATGTCTGTGTTTAACAATTAGTGCAAAAAGTAGCCATGAACTTGAAAAAGAACAAGGAGGAAGATATAGTTCAGTTGTTTTGAAGGAAAGAAAGGAGGAAAATATATAATTATATTATAAATTTCAAAAATTATATAACACCATTTTGAAAAGCCAGAATTGGTGGTTCATGCTCACAACCCAAAGCAGGCAAATTATATCTGGGTCTTGACAGCTTAAATGAACTTGGACTCGGTTGTCAGCATCTAGATCAGTTGTCTCACAACCATCAATATTCAAGGTCCCTGACAACCATCTATAAATCCAGCTCCCTCACAACCATTAATAACTCCAGCTCCATAGTTTCTCTCCTCTGGCCTCCATGGACACATGTAGTCAAGTACACCAACTTACATATAATTTTTTTAAAGAAAAAGGAAGAAACAGGATGAACTGCTTCTAAGGAACACAACCAATGTTGAAGTCTCGTACTTGTTGGTGTGCTCCTGGACCCACATATATGTAAATATACATAAACAAATATTTTTGCATTCTCTCTCACACACACACCCATACATACATATACATCAAGAATATTAAATAAAGTTTAATTGTGCTATTCACAGGTGCATAAATTAAAATGATCTAATTGGTGATCTCAAACTTCTTGTTGTATATAACCTGAGATGAAAAGAGATTGCACAATTTAAAGTTGTACCAATGATAGTAAAAGGGATGCTATTTATCACATCCACTAGCAAAACTGATGCTATAGGCCCTCATAATATTCTAACACATTAGTGAGAACAACTTTGCTTGCCTTATTAAACTGACCAGGAAACAAAAGCAGAAAGAGTGTGAACTGAAACACCTGACTGAAGTCAAAGAACTAGAAACTGAGAAGGTGATAATACACTCTTCCAGACCAATGATTGTATCCATTTCTCTTTCTGGTGTATTTGAGCATAAATAAGACTATATAAGAAAATGTGTCAAGAAATTAGGACAAGTCATCTCTGGTTAGACTGGATCTTGTAGAATCTGGAACCCATCCTTCTTGAAAATCCTGTTGACAATGATGTAAAACAACCATCTTCTGCGTCATTTATCAGGGCTTAGAACCAGGTAGAGAAAGAACAAAAGTTTCCAAATCAAGAGCCCCATTCTGAGTATGCTTCTACCTCCCTACCCTTGTACTTCAGAACCACACGTATCACCACTCAGCAGCCTAAGCTTCTGGAAGTTTTATTTATCTGTGTTTGTGTTTATGAGTGTTCATGTGTGGAGTTGCCTACGTGGTTATAGATACTTAGAATATGTGAAAGTGTGTACGTGTATGCATGATGCAGATTGGATGCTATTCCAGCCACAATGGTAAACAGTAGAAAAGACACTGTGTTTCTAAGGATCCACATTTGGATATTGGATCTTATATTTACTACACAAATCTTGGATTGGTTGTGAATTCTTCCCAATGAGATTAAATTTTGCCAAGGGGTTATTTAAATGCATAGTATCCAAAGGGTTTTTATAACTGGTTGAAGTTCTTCTCACAACCAAGTGAGAAACATGGTGGATGTAAAATCCTACGATACACAGAGTAGCCCTGCATACCAAAGAGGCTTCTTATCTACATACCCGTGTGATAATGAGTGTTACATTTTGAGGTTATTTTACTGTGTTGAAAAGACTTTTAAATCAAAATTGTTATTAACCTGTAAGCCATGAGTAAGTTGTTCCTATCTTGAACGCACCCTATCAACTAGTTTGCCCGAGATGGATAACTTCCCAATGCAATTTGATTAGTCTCAACTGTTGATTCTTGTAAAACACCTCACTGCTTCAGGACTTCTTACAAGACAAGGGGTCACACGATTAACAAGCTAACTGTAAAGTTCCATTTTTGTATGAAACCCTTGCTTGGTTGGATAGCTGAGACATCTGATGGACATCTGGTAAAACACTCAAGCTTGGCCTGTACCTGGACAGGATAAGTTATCGTGGCTCTTCAAAATTACAACTTTGTGGGTTCTGCTTTTAGAATCCTTGGACTAACAATAGTTGAGCCCTTACGTAAAGGGTTCTCTGGTTTTGTCCTTGTGAGTTTGTTGTTGTTGTTGTTGTTGTTTCTGTGTGTTGGTGTACTGTTTGTTTTTTGTTTGTTTGTTTAAATTGTTGTTTTAAATAAAAGCCCCTATTTTACTAAAGTTTACACTGAAGTCAGTCTTGTGAATCACTGAACAATCCTAGAGCTATGCAATCCAAATGTTGTAAGAATGGAAATCTTTTACCATTTTTATCCCTTAAAAAGTAGACATTGCTAGACAAAGCACTCCACAATACACAGGATTCCAAGCTTCCATTGTTTTCTTTCAGAATCAATTTAATGATATATAAATACAGCCAAACCGTTTAAATTCTAAGATACTCATATAGAGTATCAGCATTTCTTCATGGTGCTCAAGATTTCTATTGGAGTCCTGGCAGACAGCACATGCCTGTGGTCTTACTACATGACAGGCTGAAGTAGGTTTGCTATGTGTTTCAGGTGAGTTTTGGCTATATAGTGAATTCCAGGCTTGATTGTGCTAAAAAATAAGGCTCTATTTCAAAGCCAAACAAAGATGCATACAAAACATTTCCATGACTTCTTTATAGTGAACTTTTTACATTTTTAAAATACTTCTTGTTTTGCATGCTCTGCATGTACCACCAGTTCCCTTATCAGACCTCTGTTTTCCATTCTTTGCTCTTTGCTAGTGGTAGCTTCCGATCAAGAACCATTTTTCTTTGTATAATATTGGCAATCCTCATGTTTTTTGAAGTGCCTTTTTGCATACCCTGCCCTCATTCGGTCATTTAGATACAAGTACTTTCTTTTACCCACACTCTTGAGTGCTCCTTCTGAGTTTCTTTCATCACATTGTTTATTTTGTTTGTTTGGTTTTTTTTTTTTAACATTATTATGTCTAGAAAAAATGACTGGAAGATCAATGAATCCTCCTATGTCTTCATGGCAGACAACAGCGAATTACTGTTGGACAAATAAAGAAATTTGTTAATGTAAAATACATGGTTATTAATATAATGGGTATTAATATAATTCAAATTTTTGGCACAAAAAAAGGTGCTCAAAATAGCCTTTGAATGTATGTATAAATAAAGTGAGTATTTGAATGAACTTATTACTAAAAATACCAACAGTAACCCAACACCTAATTACATTAAATAATATATTACATCATCTTCACTTCACCTGAGTAGAAATTTGAGATTCAGAAACCATCTACTGGCTCAAGACACATGCTATTGGACAGTTGCCAATGTGCTGGATGCAAAACCAGCTCTTGGAAAACAGCTACACATTTCTACATTAAGTTTTTGTGGTTTATAGGTAAACTTATTCAATTAATAGTCTTCAGAATCCCCAAAATGAAAATGTTTCCTATGACATAGGGGCATTGTCAATTATTTGGCTTCACCCAATACATGGATTGTATGTCTGAACAAAGCAAATAAAGCCATGGTACATAATTGATCTGGTGAAAATTATACTTTTTCTGTATTTAAATGCTTAATGTTTATATGATCTTGAAGACCCTTGTGAACCCTGTTAAGTTTAAGGAATTTTCTTAGTCTTTTACATTTTGTTTATTTTCTGAATCTTAATTTGTCTTCCCTTTCTTTCAGGAAAGCATGCTTCAATACAGTGAATTTCTCTATGTATCTATGTAATTCTTACTGCTAACTAGTTTTCTCCTCAACCTATGTGATCTCTCCTGTAGGAATAATCCATTTTGAGTAACTTATTTGCATTTATCATCGGTCTTCATGGAAACAAAAGGAACAGGGTGCTCATAGACATACAAGGATATTTAATGTAGAAATTGGCTCAGAGCAATCAAGGCTGGCCAGTCTATAATTCCTGATTTGAGCTGTCACCAAGGTCCCTTGTGAGAATGATAATGAAAACTTTAGTAGTACTAAAATGCTCTGACTTGCCATTTCAGTCCAGGGATAACAAGACCATCAACAAATGCTAAGAGGCTTAAACCTGGTCAAAATGTGGACTCTTTTCTGTCATCTAAGTTATGTGTCTCCTGTTTCAGTATGTGTAATCTTATATCAATGTTAATCAAATTCCACAAAGCTTTTTTTTCAATGACTCAGCTGTCAAGTAATACTATACGGATCCTTGCCTTGTTGAACCTCAAGATACCAACAAACTATAGACTTTCCTGAAGTTAAAGGGCAAAGTTATCTTAAGATGAGAATGGCTAGTAGCTTTAGAGCCCATTCTTAATTTGTTTTGTTAAAACAAAACACTATCTCTTACAAGCAAGCAAACAAACAAAACAAAACAAAAGAACAACAAAAAAAAAGCTACAGAAGTTCTAATTTTCACCAAGAAGACATTTCAGGAAAAATGCTATAACCTACCAAACTCATTGGTTAACCTTAAAATAACTTCCTTAGTTGATGTGTTGATGACAATAACATTCACTTGTAATTTCTGCTTGCAACAGAGCAAAAACTCCTGGATACAGCTCATTCTATACCTTCTGCGTCCATCAATAGCTTATTCTTCCCCATGAGTTAAAAGATGAAAGGCCTAAGCCAGGTTTTAAAGACACTTTCCACTGAGACACCTCTACCCATCCTCCCCAATTCAGCTTCTGCTACATTTATTCTGTTGTCTTTGAAATTCTAAGTAAAATTTCACCCTCATTTAGGGGTTGTTCTGATGCTAAAGTTCTGTTTCCCATTTTTTCTTGATCTATTAGTAAAGAAGCCATGGGCCAATTGCTGGGTTCAAAGAATAGGTGAAACACCTGGGTCTTTTAAGGCAAAAGACAGATGCAAAAAAAGGAGGGCAGAGTTTGCCTTGCTTCTGATGGAAGAAAGTTGACGAGCCATGTGAGATCTTATACAGAGTAGCCACACAAGCCACTCTACTGTCAGTCAGTTGTATTTAGCCGGGACTAGATGTAACTGAGCAACTAAAGTTTAGGGCAGGTGGAGAGGTGTGGAGTTACAAGTGTTAATAAGGGCACACTAGTTGTGGGAGTATAATAATGCCCAGCAGTTGTGCCAAGAAGGCAAGTTGAAAATGAAAAACATAGGTTTCTCTATCTTTTATCCATGGATCCAATGGAACATGGATAAAGGCTGGTAGTGTGGTCCATTCTCAGAGCTTAGGCATGGTAGCAAAGCTAAATGCAACACCCTAGACTATGGCATAAGATATGGACATTTCAGCCATGCATTTCACCAGCACTTGTGAGCACACAAGTCTCACTTCTTCCTATGGTTCAGGTCAAACTTCACTTCTCTTGTAAGCACTAGTAAGATACTCCTCTTATTCTAGCTAAACTACTGTTTCAAAATAGCATAGACTGAGAAGCTTCTAAATGTTAGGAATTTGTTAAAGAGGTAAACACTGGAAAGTATAAAATCATGCCACCATCATATTCAGTGTAAGATGAATACCTGCCTTGTCACACAGGATCATGATACTGTATACTCACAAGTGATCTCTCACAAACATCGAGATTCCATAAAGCAATAACCACATGTATAATAGTTCTAAGCAGGATCCAGTCATTTCCTAATTGTTGCATTGTCAAAAATTCTGTACAAGTCCAGCCAGTATGAAGGTAAGCATTCCCTCTGAGGAGGAAGTGAGGAAGATTATAGAAAAGATAGAAAAAAGATGCAAGAGGAAGACAATACCACACCAACAGCAACTTTGCTTCTCATAGCCTTCTATAATTCAGTACGGTATAAAGCAAAGCCACAAGCTAACAGAAACAATTTGCTGAAATATACCCATAAGACATTTGTTCCCATCCAAAAAGTTCCTGAATCTTTCCTCCAAGGTCAATAGAGTCTTCAGCTCTTCAACTTCAGTTTTAGTTGCACCTTCTCTTACTGTGCTATGCCTCAGCAGGCCAGGAAATCTCCCAAATAGACCCTGAGCTACTATGACTCTGCCCAACAGGCTGACTTTTCTCTCTCTTCTTGTCTCTGCTTCAGAGAAGTAGCAAACAGCACCCAACAATATTTTTACATTATGGATTATATTCTAGCAAATAAACATTGACAAAATGCAAATATTCCATCTAATGAACTCCTAAGCTCCTTTGTTTCATATGTGCCTTTATTTCAAATTACTCATATACTTGGGCTTTGAGTTTTTTGAGTTCTAAAAGAAGCTTATCTTTTGCATGAATAAATGATTGTTGAGTGAATGAATAAATAAATCAACATATCAATTATAAAAATATTTTTAGTGAATAAACCATCTCAAAACTGCATTGTCCCCATTTTTTAAAATAATAAACCTGAAAGGAGAATATATGTAATTTAAAAAATATATATGATTTAAGATATCTATCTATCTATCTATCTATCTATCTATCATCTATCTACAAATCTCATTGTTTTCACTAGAGTTAAGTATATTCCCTATGAATACAGCCTATTGGCTATAGCCCAATGGCATGGGAACTCCTAAACTCAAATTTTAACTTTAAATTGGATTAAATGTATTAAAAGTATCAAGGCCCTATTTTAAATATTTTGAGATTTTTTTTAACCTGATGCTTACAAGAATATGGAGTGACTTACTGTACAAGACACTGAAGAAAGTCTTTGAAGAGGAAGAAACTACAAGGCAAATTCTAGAGATAAATATAAATTAAGCATGTCAAATTTATAAGCATCTGAAACTCATTTATGTTCTTATAAAATGATTAAATTCTAATTAATTTTGAATTAGTCTGCCACAGTGTCAGGCATCCCAAAGTGTTCCATCTCAGGTTAGAAATGCTTACCCTGCTGCTCCTGCAGATGTTCATCTAGTAATAATTTGTTTCTTGTTTGGGACAAGAATTCCTGAAATGTCCTAGTCCGTATACAGTAACTGTTGAAACTTCGTACCTGATGCTGCCTTAGAGAAAAGTTAGGTGGGTAAGGTTCTTCTGCAGTCTGTGATTCAAGGATCTGCATGTAACTACTGACTCTTTGGAGGAGCTGCTGTGGTGATGTTTAAGGCTGACAGCTGGACAGAGGATGCACCTAACTATCCTCTGAAGACTCAAAGAAACATATTCAAGTCAAATAAAAAGTGGTTCCCAATCATTGTGAAGACTTTTTTTTATCTATTATTCTTCTTCATACTTAAAACTTCAGAAGGTTAATACAATAAAATCTTAAAATGATAAAATTAATGTTCAAGAATGGTGATACTCTAGCTATGGTTTTCCAGGGAAAGAATCAACTGAATACTCATGAAAAACAAGAGATATTCATTATGGGACTTCACTCCATGATTGTGGAGGCCAAGAACTCTTGTGAAATATCATTTGTATGGTTGAGTATTAAGAAAGTAAGTAACATAACATAGCCTGAATTCAAAGGCTTGAAATTTGTCTATAGGTGGTGATAGCAGTGACAAAAATACTCCAGTCCCCATTCTACTGTCACATACTTTATTTGTGTGTGTGTGTGTGTGTGTGTGTGTGTGTGTGAACAAATTAGTTTAATTGCAGTTTCTTTACAGGAGTAGAGACAAAGGGTTATTTATAGGCACATTGGCAACTTACAAGTTGCTTCCCAGATGGAAATGTTTGTCCTTTCTTTAGCAGCCATTATCTACAGATTTTTCTTGAGATAGATGCAGGGCCTCACAGCCCAATCCTCCATGTTGAAGTCTGAACAGCATAGTCTTAGGCAAGTAATCACATTCATTGAGAATTCACATGCAAAAGGTGTATGTTATACTTAGAAGATGGCATTCTACAACACTCTACACATTTCTTCAGCCACAACTTACATTCTTTCTGGCCCATCTTCTGTAATGTTTTGTGAATGTTGGATGATATAAACGTCCAATTTGACCTTTTAGTACTCACAAATCTTCAACACTGGTAAATTGTGAATCTCTGTAGTATCTAGTACCCACTGTAAGAAGAAAGTTCTCTAAAACAAACAAACAAACAAAAAGTTAAATAAAGATGCACAATTATAAAAATAGAAATAAAAAAATATGCCACACAGCAAGGAAGAAGGGAATCTGAGATAGAGAAATATATACAGAGAGATGGAGACTTTTCCCTCTTTTCTGTCTGAATAAGTTGATAGATACTCAGTTACTTGCCTGATGCTCACTCACATGTATAATTAGTGATAGTCTGCTTTCCTGAGTCTGCGTTCTCAAATGTTGATCATTTCAAGAAACACTCTCCCAGACAAATACAGGAGAAGATGTTATAAGCTTTCAGGACATCCTTTATTTCTCTTCCTCAATTCACCCCATTTTAAGCTGCCTCTAGGTACACTCAGTAGTGATCAACTTCTTTTAACCTCTTCCTCTGGACTGTGGAGATCTCCCTTCACTAAGTGCTATGCTTGTAATTATATCCACTTCATGTATCCCTCTATACTTTATGCTTTTAAAGATAGGATTCAGGTACCTCATGAATAGTGACTCCTCTTTCACTATTGTCCTGATTGCTATACTTTGGTTGTTCTAGGTTAGAGTCCTCAAATTTAATATTTTCTTTTCTTAGTCAAGCCCTGAGGACTTGAATGGCCCTTTTGCATAAAATTATTATTCTGTATTTAGTGTTTATTTATTTATTCATTCATTCATTCATTCATTCATTCATTTAACCTTCCGTATACTTATTTATTTGCCTGTCAATGTTTATGTTTTTGTGCCTTTTCATGGATGGAGGAGGATGTAAATGCAGTTATATGGGAGCCTGTGTGTATATACATATTCTTGTAATGGCCAGAGGCCAGAGAAGAGCATAAGGTGTTATTCCTCAGCCACCTTTTTGTTTTGTTTTGTTTGTTTGTTTTTTGTTTGTTTGTTTTTCTTTGAGATATGGCCTCTTAGTGACATTAAATTAACCAATTAGTTAGGTGAGAAAGCCCTGAGATTCTGCTCTTTCTGAGAGTGCCTCATGCATTGGAGGTATATGTTCTCATGATGTGCAGCAAGCACTCCCATCTCTGAATTTCCCCAACATCTCCTCATACTTTTTATAATTTAACTTTAAATTAACAAACAAATTAAAAGTTTTCATTATGACAGTTTTATATATGCTTTTCTTTAGATGATATATCTTTCGCACCCCTTTTTTTTCCCTTGCTCCTACTCATACCTGATGGCCCACAGAAGTCTTCTTTCTGAACTTCCATATCACAGTTATTCTATTTACGTGCTGACTGCATTTTTTAGCTCCCCATCATTTCTCTGGTATTCTATTACCCTGGGCACTGCAGTTTCTGTATTCCTTTTCTGAGTATTCTAAGAATTTTTTGCTATGAGTGTATCATCACACTTGTATCCCCATAATTTTTTAATATTGTTTTTACAATCCACAACTTTCTTTAAACTTATTCCCTAAATAAATAGACTCATAGGTTTCTTGGCAGGACTGGAGAACTTGAGCTTTTCATAGCCTTTTCCAGAATTTACTGTTCTTCATGAGGAACTACAACATGCAACCTAGCATAGAATTTGATGTTAGCTCAACCTTTCTTATGAAAGTCCCATCATGCTTTTTTCTTTCTTTTAATTTTGACATCAGTGTGTGGTTTTGTTTGTTCGTGTGTGTGCATCTGTGTGTGTATGCACATGTATAAGTATGAATGTGTATTTCTATATACTCATATGTAGTGGCTGGCTCAGGTACACCACAGTACAGATATGGAAGTCAGAGGACTTCACTGTATATCAGTCCTCTCTATACAATCTATTCAAGATAGAGCCTCTTGTTTGATGCTGAATCTTTACTTTCTTTCATGCCAGAACATTATTAGAACAGAGGCACACTCCTCCTACAACTGTATTTACATGAGTCCTGGGCATGTGATTTGGGTCTTGAAGATTGTTCAGAAGGCAGTTTGAACACTGAGCATACTTATCCCACATCACCCACATTGCCTAGCCTCCTTGGACAGTATAGTCTATCTAAAATCCAAAATCATTCCACGGAGTCCATGAAACTATGTAAATATTTCCTAAGTTAAATTTCAACATCCCTAAAACTGATTTACTACTTTTATACAATGGTAAAAATAAATACTAAGTAAATACGTTAATAAATAAATGACATAGATGTAAGTTCTTTCTTCTTTCTTCATCCCAGACTTTCAACTTCACTTCAAGTGTCTCCTTTACTACTCTCATGATAAAATCCTTCAAAGACTTTAGCTGAGGCATGCTGGGAAATTCTCTAGGGATTTGTGCAGATGTGCAATATATTTAGCCACATACAAACTTTCTCACAGCAGTAATCCTCACCTTCATTAGCACAGCTTCTCATCTCTAAGTTGCACAAGTGTCTCTCAGTGGGATAAGACATCTTTCTGCCACACTGATAATAGGCTTACCTCTCCTGCAGAGAGAAAGCTCAAAGAACAAAGTTCAACACCTGAAAGCATGGAAAGGAGCTAATTATTCCAAGTATCTCTTCTCCCCTGCTATTTTCTTTTATTAATACTGAAGCTTTGTCATGGCTGGCTTGCTCAACTCTTGCTTCATTACAACACCATGATCAAAGATTGATTCCATGGCAAATAAGTTTACCTCAAAGTCTCTTATTAAGCTTATACCTTAATCCACTTAAGCAATGACAGTGGGCACATGTTTACGTCATCTAAGAAAATAGAAAATTTCTAAAAAAAAAAAACAAAAAAACAAAAAACTATGTTGTGAGCTGAAGAAATGGACTAATGGTTCCGAGTAAAAATGATGGTCTGTGATTGAATAAGCCCCCCCTCTTTCTGTCTCTGTCTCTCTGTCTCTGTCTCTGTCTCTCTCTCCGTGTGTGTGTGTGTGTGTGTGTGTGTGTTTAGTATGTTGAGTATATATGTGTATGCTTCCTAGCATTGAGGGGAACAAGGACAGGAAGATGAGAAGGTTTTTCAGATTGCCAGCCTAGCAATAGGGTCTATTAAGCTTTGCTTCAAGGGAATAAGCATGTAGTAATAGGAAAGATACCTGATATCACACTCCAGCCCCCAACACCTGAGCATGTAAAAAAAAAGTTGCCTGTACTTGCACATACATGTATGCAGATACCTCACGTATCCCTCATACCTACACCAAATATACTCTCACACTTACACATACATATACAAGAAATGTTGCATTACTGTACAAAGACATCATCATCAATGATGACAATTTAAATGTCAAAAGTTGTATTGGGTTGCAAAGGTTTAACTATATGACATCACTGAAAACTCGTGCAAGGTTACTCTAAGAAATGTATGTCATTTTTTTTTTTTGTTGTTCCATAGTTTTGCTGCCATCAGAAATACAGGGAAGAGTAAAACCTGCAGCTCTCAGAACAGTTTAAGAAAATACCTTGCGAGCTAATCAAGTGTGTGTCTTTCAGAGAGAGAGAGAGAGAGAGAGAGAGAGAGAGAGAGAGAGAGAGAGA
>NW_021605506.1:798665-839324 GCF_004785775.1 Grammomys surdaster
GAGAGAGAGAGAGAGAGAGAGAGAGAGAGAGAGAGAGAGAGAGAGAGGCGTAGAGGGAGAGAGACAGAGAGACTGAGAGACAGAGAGACAGAGAAAGAGAGGGACAGAGAGTGTTTTGTGTGCAGGTGTCTACGGAGGGCAGAAGCGTCTGTTGCGTCCTACAGAACAGGAGTTGCATACATTTATGAGCCACCTTTCTTGGGTCTTGGGTCTGGAAAATGAACTCAAGTTGTCTGCCAGAACTGCAAGTGATCTTAAGGGCTTAGAGGTACAGGATTTTTGGGCTTGTTACTTTGGTTGATGTGTTTTCATTTTTGTTTGCCTGTTGGTTTATTGCTTTTGTGAAAAAGTCCTTGAGAGGAGCTGCACCAGAACTTACTAAGTAGGTTAACCCGACTGCAGTGAGCTCCATTTGATCTTTGACAAAGAAGCCATACATATATAATGGCCATGTTTTTTGCCTTACAGAAGCTTTCCAGTTTCATTAGGTCCCATTTATTAATTCTCGATCTTAGAGCTTGAGCCTTTGGAGTTCTGTTTAGAAAATTTCCCCCTGTGTCAATGAGTTCACGGCTCTTTCTCACTTTCTCTTCTGTTAGATTCAGTGTATCTGATTTTATATTGAGGTCTTTGACCCACTTGGACTTGAACTTTGTGCAAGGTAAGAAATATGTCTCTCTTTTTACTTTTCTACATATCAACAGCCAGTTAGACCAGCACCATTTGTTGAAGATACTTTCTTTTCTGATGAATTTTTGAATTTCTCCCATTTCTGTTGGTATGTCTCCTTTTTTACTGCTGATTTTGTTAATTTGGATACTACCTCAGGGCCCCTTAGTTAATTTGGCTAGGAGTTTATCTGTCTTGTTGATTCTTTCAAAGATCCAGCTTTTGGTATTGTTGATACTTTGTATTGTTCTCTTGGTTTCTATTTGGTCAATTTCAGCCCTAAGTTTAACTATTTCCTGCCTTCTACTAATCTTGGTTGTGGTGGTTCCTTTTTGTTCTAGAGCTCTCAGGTATGCTGTTAAGTTGCTAGTGTAAGATTTCTCCAGTTTCTTTACCACGGCTCTTGGTGCTATGAATTTTACTCTTAGCACTGGTTTCATTGTGTCTCATAAGTTTGGGTATAATGTTTAAACATTGTCATTAAATTTCAGGACGTCTTTAATTTTTTACTTTATTTCTTCCTTGACCAAGTTATCATTCAGTAGAGAGTTGCTCAGTTTCCCCATGTATGTGGGGTTTCTGTTGTTTTTGTGGTTATTGAAGACCAGCCTCAGGCCATGGTGATCTGATAGGATGCATGGAATTATTCAAATTTCCTTGTATCAGGTCAGGCTTGTATTGTGACCAATTATATGGTCAATTTTCAGGAAGATATCATGAGGTACTGAGAAGAAGTTGTGTTCTTTTGTTTTAGGGGGAAATGTTTTGAGATATCTGTTAGATCCATTTGGTTCATAACCACTATTAGCTTCACTGTCTCTATTTAGTTTCTGTTTCAATGACCAGTCCATTGATGACAATGGGGTCTTGAAGTCTCCCACTTTATTGTGTGAATTTCAATGTGTGTTTTGAGCTTCAGTAATGTTTCTTTTATGATTGTAGTTGCTCTTGCATTTGGGGCATAGATGTTCAGAATTGAGACTTTCTCTTGGTGGATTTTTCCTTTGATGAAAATGAAGTGTCTTCCCTCATCACACTTGATATCTTTCAGTTGAAAGTCTATTTTATTGGATATTAGGATGGCAATTTCATCTTGTCTCCTGAGACCATTTGCTTGGGAGACCTTTTTGCATCCTTCTACTATGAGCTAGTATCTGTCTTTGTTATTGAGGTATGTTTCTTGTATAAAGCAAAATGTTGGAGCTTGTCTTCCTATCCAGTCTGTTAGCTCATGTCTTTTTATGGGTGGGTTGAGTTTGATAATATTGAGATATATTAAACACAGATGACTGTTGGTTATTAATGTGTTTTGTAGGTAGATGTATGTGCTTATGGTTCTGTCCTTTTGGCTTTGTTGTGAGATGCTTTATATCTTGTCTTTTCTTTGCTGTAGGCACCTTCATTGTGATGGAATTTTCCTGCTAGGATCCTCTGTAAGGCTGGCTTGATAGATAGATACTGTTTGAATTTGGTTTGTCCTGGAATATTTTGGATTCTCAGTCTATGTTGATTGAGAATGTTTCTGGGTGTAGTAGCCTCAGATGGCATTTGTATTCTGTTAGATCCTGCATGACCACTGACCAGGCTCTTAGGGTTTTCATAGTCTCTGTTGCAAAGTCTGGTTTAATTCTGATAGGTCTACCTTTGTAGGTTACTTGGTCCTTTTCCCTTGCAGTTTTTAATATTCTTTCTTTGTTCTGTAGATTTAGTGTTTTAATTTTTAAGTGATGAGAGGATTTTCTTTTCTGGTTCCATTTATTTGTTATTCTTTAGGCTTCCCATACCTTTATGGTTATCTCTTTCTTTACGTTGGGGATGATTTTGTATGATTTTGTTGAAGATAGTTTCAGGTCCTTTGTGCTGAGAATTTTCATTCTCTTCTATTCCATTTATTCTTAGTTTTGGTCTTTTTTTTGTGTCCTGAATTTCTGAGATGCTTTGTGTTAGGAGGTGATTTTTTTTTTTGTATTGAATTTTCTTTGAGAGTTGTGTCTATCTCTTCTATGGTATCTTCTACACCTGAGATTCTCTCTTCTATCTCTTGTATTCTGTTGGCAATACTTACATCTGTAATTCTTGACCTCTTTCCTAGGTTTTCCATTTCCAAGTTTCCCTCCATTTGTGTTTTCTTTATTGTTTGTACTTCCATTTTTAGGTCTTGGACTGCTTTATTCAATTATTTCACTTATTTGATTGTGTTTTCCTACATTTCTTTAAGGGATTTATTTGTTTTCTCTTTAAGGGCTTCTAACTATTTACCTATGTTTTCCTATATTTCTTTCAGTGAATTATTTATGTCATCCTTAAAGACTCTACTATCTTCATGAGATAGGATTTTATGTAAGTTTCCTGATTTTCGGATCTGTTGGTGTATTCAGATATTGTTCATGTGGGCGAACTGGTTTCTGATGATGTACATATATATTGGCTTCTTTTGCTTATGGTCTTGAACTTACCTCTATCCATCTGATTGTCCCTGGTGTTTGCTGGTCTTGGTGACTTTATCTGGAGTCTGCATCTTTTGTTCCTAGGTTGATTCATGTTTATTGGTATGCCTGCAGCCCTGGGTGTAGCAGACCACCTGTGGGACCTTTTAACTGTGGGTCTTCAGAGGGGCAGAGAAGCTTCTGATCTATTGAACTAGTTGCAGTAGATCTTCTTAGTTATCAGAAACAATGCCTTTTATCTTATCATCCCTGCTGGCTAAGTGCTGGCCAGTCACCTATATTCTTCATTAAAAAAAAATAATTTTAACTTTGCCATAAGCAAGTCACATTGCCACAATTTGTCCTTGTGTTTAAGTCACATGTACAACTAAAAAGTTGGACTCTAATACTAAAATAAAATAAAAAACAGGTGTATGAGCAGCTGATAGGTCTACTGTAGCTTCTTTTAAAAATTTATGCTTCAGATGTCAAGCTTTCAGTAAAAGCTGTTGTGGTTTGTGAACTGTCTCCCATATGCTCACATGTTCAAAAACTTGATGTCTTGATGCTGCCACTGTTTGAGAAAGTTGTTGAACCCTGAGAAAGAACATCACAGTAGAAAGTGGGTCACTTGAGAAGGGCATTGAGTTAATCCAACTTCACTTACATTTCCTGCTATAGACTCAGTGTTACTAACAGTTTTGCTCCCCTGCTGCCATGCCTACCCCACGAGGATAGCCTGGATTCTCTCAAACTGATATATATATATATTTACCAGAACTCTTAGTATGTTCCATGTTCTTCTTGTATGAAGAGAGCAATACTGTTGACATATCTCACATAGAAGTAATCAGCACACCTAATATACCTTCCATATAGTGTGGAATATTCAGTTTTTGCATATATCAAATGCAGATCCTGAGCCCATGAAGTGGGAAAGGAAAGTATCTCAGTGAGGTCTAGAAAATCAAATGGCTTTCAGACATTTTCATCAACATGTATTAGTTTTGCAGAATGATATATTTTCTTATATTTTAAAAAGTGAACATAATGTACTCAGATCATGTTCATTTCTTGTTACTTCTCTTGTTGTCTCTCTTGTCTTCTCCCAAATTCTGCTGGCTTGTTCCTCTTCCCTACTAGCTCTCTTCCTTTCTGTGTGAGTGAGTTTCCCCAGTTTTAATGTAGTTTATGGGTGTAAGAGCATAGGGTTATTATTACAGGAGCATGGCTAATTTACCAGTGGCTACATTGATTACCAAAATGTCCCCCCTCTCACCTAGCAACAATTGCTTGCCGGTAGTACTTTTGAAAGTTGTTAAATAAGTTTTTGTTTTTGTTTTTAAAAGCTATGGATACTCTTTAAATCAATAGGTAACAATTTGAACCAGTTAATTTTTCATTTCTGTTTTTCTATTGTAATGGTCATGCCTTTTTCCATTGTTTCTAATATAGACATAATTTGTGGCTTATGTACATGCATATCACGCACAAACATGCCACCTATAACATGTGTGGCCACACACTCCCTGACATATGATACATCATAACCATGCATAATGCCTATCACATACACATAATAAAAATAAACACATAACACCAACTTCTCACATAAACACCATAAACAAAAACAGTCACACACTATTTTACATACACACAGACATGCACACACACATACACACACACACACAACTCTTATATTCATAATGCCTACCTCATACACAAAATTCACATATAATATCTACCTTTATGCACACACATGATCACATACATCACACATAAATAACGAATTCTCTAGGTAAATAATCACAATATCTTACCTTTTGCTAGTAAGATGACTTGATAACCTAATAGATGACTTACAAGCACGAACACTTGACTTTATTCTACAACATCCATGAAAATAATTTCAGACATTATAGTATGTACTTGTAATCTTACTACTAGGGAAGTAGACACAGAATGATCCCTGGTACTCTATCTCCAGAATGTTTTTCTTGATGAAGACCTCTTGGACAGTGAGAGACACTGTTCAAAAAGTAGTGTGGACAGCTCATAAAGAAGGACATTCAAAACTGTCCTCTAGCTTACATGTGTACAACCACACACATGGATATGGAATTTTATGCATGGAAATATAAAACACACAAGAAAGAATAAACTTGTGCCAGTAAAATGGCCGTAAAGAAGTCAATTGGTAGAAAAGGGATGAAGAACTTCACTTGTTTTCACAAGTATTAAACCTTATCTTGGAGGCATTCCAGAGTACATGCTAATTTGCATGGCTGCACTAAGCTGATATTTTATTAAGGCAATGAAGCTAAGTAATAATTAACTCCTTAAAAATAATTATTTAACCTTCATTCAAATTTATCAGTCACCAGGGCTTAGTTGGCTGATGATCACCATCACAAAATATTAGTTGGAAGGAGTTCTGAATACAGGTCATAGAACCCATTTCCCTTGCTTTTATTGTACTTTCATTACTGTATGATCTTAACAAGACCTTCTAATTAATTAGAGTCTCCTACAGATATATTATGTGACTTTACTCCTTAATGAATATATATATATATTTTTATTTAAAGGGATAAATCCAAGTACCTGAATAACCAAGTAATTACTATGTCCGATTGTTAAAGAGGGCAAGAAAATTAATCAAATTTGGTTTAGTTGCTGAAAGTGTGGATGCCAGTGCAGTGTCTTCAAAGTATGTGTTTTGGTAGTGCCAGGACACTCTACATTTTGGACTGAAAAAAATTTAATATAAGTTAGTATAGTTGACATGGTCTTAGATTTGCAGTTCCTTAATTTTTAATAACTCTTTTAACTTCTTACAGCTTATGTTTGCTCCTATTTTATCCTATTTCTTATCATTTAATTTCCTTTTACTCTATCATGCAAACTATTTAAACGTCCTTCCAAATGATATAAAGTTATGAAGTATATTTATAGAAATGTAAAAATATAAAAAAGGTCTGATTAAAAATAGACTAAAGGATGTCAGATTATATAATTATAAGTTATAGGGTTGAGTTTTATCTTTATTTTAAACTTTCTACAATGAATATTTCTGAATTTGATAGTAATAAATAATGAACTGATTATGATTTTAATAAAAATATAGACTACAATTAAAATTACATGAACTTGGGAAAAAATATTGGATTGGGGTTGGAGAGATCTCTTGGTGTGTAAGAGTTCTTGAGACTCATGCAGAAGCCCCTGAGTTTGCATTAGAAGAACCCAGGTAAAACCTTGGGGATTTCTTCATACAACTAAACCAAGTGTTGTCAGGAATGCAGTAATGGGAGTGAGAGAGCCCAGCCACAAACCTCTGAGTCCCATTTTTAGTCATTGACCCTGTCTCATTGAAATAAGTTGTATAGAAATAAATGAAGGCTCTAAATGTTCTCCTCTGCATTCTGCATACAAACATATATCAACAACTCATGTGCACATAGGCCTACAGAACACAGAACTTCTTATTTCATCATTTGTCATTGACACACATCTTATGCCCTCACTAAAATGAAATTATTGTGTTTACATCAAATTCTTTTTGCAATACTTTCCCTCAAGGGCTGCTATAGAGTTCAATAAAGTCACTTTCATAAAATTCCTTACAAGCCCCATGATCTATTCCAATATATTATGTTTTATTTTGTTATCAGAAAAGCCTTCACTGAAACTGAACTAAAATATTTTCTAAGTCAAAAATATAATCTCTATTTTGTAGTTCTGCTTTTTGTGGTTCTAGGTCTTGAACTGCAGACCACGTCTTGAATAAAAGCACTGTACCATTGAGGTGTGCCTTCAACTCTGATACCTTTGTTTTTGTCAAAAGCACACAGTCAGAAAGTTAGACATCAAGCCAGAAATCTCTTTTTCAATGGTGACATCATTCCGACCCCAAAATGGTAATCACCAAACACATATTATGGCCAGTGACAGGTAGTTGTGGGTTTGTGTTGGTTTAAATGAAAATGGCCCCCATAGGCTCAAATATTTGAATGCTTAATCAATATGGAATGGAACTATTTTAGCAGGATTTGAAGATGTACCCTTGTTGGAGGAAATGTTAAAGTGGAAATGCTTCAGGAGGTTGTTCAAACCACAGTTTTTTGCTCTCTGCTTCTTCCTGTCGACCAGATGTAAAACTCAAAGTTATTATGGCTTTATCATCATGCCAATATTCATTCTGATAAGATCATCATGGACTGATCCTCTGGTAAAAGAAGCATAATCCCCTAATTAAACACTTTCTTTTAAAATAGTTACTGTGGTCATGGTATCTCTTCTCAACATTAGAATAGTAACTGAGACAGCAGTTTTCAGAGTACTCTTGACATACAACTAATTAACATTTAAGTCTGTTTCTCTTGATGCTGGATCTGGTGCAGGTTAATTGAACAAGTCATCTCTGATTCTGAAGGAGCAGAGCTTTGTTTAATACTCTCCATGTATTATGATTACTTCATAAAGTGGGTATGGGGGCATTAAGCCAAGATACTTTCTGTTCTTCTAAGAGAGAATAGAAACATGTGTTGTAGGAGATATGAACATTTTCTCAAATGTTACTTAAAACATGCAAGTTTGACCACAAACCTTTAAGATTGGGATTTCTAATAAAGTCAGGGAGAGTAAAGACTTGTGCAAAATATTTTTTAAGCATAAATGAGTTGCTTTAAAACATGATCAGAGTACATTTGCATGGTAAGATCTGGTACAAAGTTCACAGTGAATAATGTCATGATAAATAAATTCTTTGCACAGCCTGTTCCCATCCTACCAGTGTGGATACTTCCTTTTTATATTTATCTGTCATAGAGCACAATTTCTTTTCTTACTTAGACTGATAACAACAGTCTCCTCTTTATCTTGTACTTATTTTGTAACCATCAGGATAGAAATGAAGATGTTTGCCAGAGAGACTTGTGTCCCTCCCATTGGCTGTAAGAATATTAAAATAGTATATAGACCACGAAAAACTGGAATTTACTTTAAATCTCATGCTTGGGAGGAAGAAGAGGTCAAAAGGATGTCAGGCATAGAGGAACTTGTCATTCAGAACAAGATGTCTACATTTATGACACTTTATTGGACTACCTTGAAGACAGACTGGAGCTGAGTTAATGTTGAGCCAGTAATTAACATAAGCACTGCTAAAAAAGGAATGCTTATACATGTATTCCTCTTGTTCCCTTTTATATCGAAACCTCATGTCAGTTACCAAAAGATAGAAAATGTAATGTCACTTAATCTCATTGTCATTCCCATATTGAAAACCTGTTTTCACAACTGCTTGCTATTTAATTGGACAAATAAGGATGAGTAGTCAGGTCTTGTTTATGAGGTATGATGAGGACTATTTTCTGTCCCTAAGAACTCTAGTAAATTTTTCTATATTTAATTATTGTTTTTGTAGTATCCATGTTTCCTGAACTCCATCCTACTCTCTGTTTTTCTACAAATTCATTCTCACCTGTTCATCTTTCATACACAAACCAATTACTTTAACTAATTTTGAACCTCTTGATCATATCTCAGTCTCCCAGATCTTTCCTGTGTCAAGTACAAAAGCTCTAGATTTTTTTCACTTCCTCTATTTCCTGCCATATACTTTTAGTGGTCCTATAGGGTAAGATGTGGCCTTTTTTATTGATACTTGGAAGCAACAAACTATCTTGCCTGTAAAATTGCATCCTGGACTGTTGACCTCATCAACCATAAAGAACAGTAAAATTTACATGTTTAAGCTCTTCTCTCAAAAGTTATTTCCTAAAGGAACCTGCCCAAGTCCTTAAGACTTAGACCCAGTATGCTCATTATAATTTCTATGGGCTCCATGCATCATCCATGAGAGTTCTGAACAGGAATTAGTTATGTGGTTGTGTTTCATATCTCTGTGAGGTCAACTAAATCTAATATAAACACTTACCACCAGAGCATTAAATAACACCTACTCCTAGATTCTCCACAGTGTGTTGAAGTGAAGTGAATTAAAAAGTTCTGGCTTGCACAGCATGAACTTTGAAGAAAGACATAGAGGAGAAACAAGATTGGTCTGATGCAACATAGGAAATGTTAAGACAAAAGAATGTAGGATATATTAAGTCCTCAGAGGGTGCACAAAAACTCTCTACCAAGGACAGCTCAAAATCATTCATGTTGCTTTTCTTGTGTGTGCATGTGTTTGTAAAGCTCAGTATGTACATTGTGGACATGTATGTAGAAGACAGAGGTCAGCACCAAATATATATTTTAGTCACTCTGCACAGTATTTTTTGACACAGGATTTCTTACTGAACATAGAGTTTTCCAATTAGGCTAGATAAGCTATAAAACAAACTTCAGTGATCATCCTATCTCTGAAACCCTAGACAGGGAAAAAAAAAGGCATAAACTGCCATGCTTGGCCTTTAGGTTCTAAAGCTCAAATTTAAGTCTTCTTGTCTGAAGAGCAAGCAGGTGAAACAGTGAACTACCTCCTGAATTCTGGTTGGCTTTTTGAGGTCAAATTTTTAGAAGTACATTTGTTTTTAACAGAGCATGTAGATTACTGCATAATAAATCTAAGCTTATTAATTAAATGTAAATTAGTTCAAGCATGTACATATGGAACCTTAGATTATTGAACTGGGTAGTATATTATATATACAAAGATGGGGGAAGGATTGCTTCAGTTGAGTTACTTCTCTTTGATTCTACTTCCTACCATCATTCTATCTTTGCCTTCTTGTTGTTCTCTCTATTGCAGCTTTGTCATAGTTCATGCTGGCCACATGGCTTATTTGCATAGAAAGGACCAAGGAGTGATGAACTGTTGTTCTTAAAGTTGCAACTCATTCATTACTCTTCCATGTTGGGTACATTACTTACCTCTCAAACATGTCTCTCTGCTTTGTAAGCTAGTTGTAATAGGTAATATTAAACTAGTCAGTCTACACAATATGTCCTGCACATAGCAAGATATTCAACTGAAACATATATACTCTTCCTGTTACAATTCATATCTTTACTCCCATCTGTATGCATATATTAGATTCCTGTGATTCTTCCCCTGATGATAACTCTAATTTCTTTCCAACTGTAGAAATTCTACAGACAAGTTTAGGTTGTACTCAGAGCTACTGAATGCATTCAGGTTTCTCACAATTCTGTGGGTCCTGGACCAGTTTTTACATTCACCTTGAATGCCCTTACAAACTGTTATCAGAACGTCCAATGCAAATTCTACAAGCGAGATTGGCTGAATGAAATTTTGACTATTATGAAGAAGTCAGAATGGGATCAGTCCAGAGCCAAATTTTCTTGGGCTATCTTGGTAGTTTGGCCCCATAAACAGTCATTTAGCCCTCAGTTCTTTGTCTAGCTATTATATATGTGAATATTGAGTAAGTCCTTTTGAAATATACAAATAATATCCAAGCTTCAATCAACCCAAAGGTTAAAAAGGATATAATATAACATCTGAAACCTCAACTAGAGTTGCTTTACCTCACTCTAATCTGTCTGCATGATATACCCACCAATGTATATGAAAAGTAATTTTATTTTATAAATTTATTTGTTATGTTACTAGTAAACCTTCATGAAACTGGTATCATGTTGGTAGTTAGGTTAAATTGAGTTTATATTTCATAGTCATGATCACTTATATTTGGCTAGAAAATAATTTATCTCCTAATTATTTGAGGTGAATGTTGCATATTTTATGTTAACACTGTCACCCTACCTTCCTCCCAGGCAAAATTTTTATGTTCTGTACTCTGTTTCTCTGAGACCCGGAGCACTTAGTTGTATTGATTCTTGTGCACCTACATGTCTTTAAATAATACTTTAAAAGTTGTCAGAGCTCACAAAGTTCTAATAGAAATTTGATGAAGTCACAGAAAATCAAAAATTAATATATTCCTTGACATTATTTGTCCCTTTGACCAATAATATTGAATATCACGAGACAGCTCCAATTGTCATCTCTAGCAGCTTAGGCAAATCCACTCATATAAAGTCACAAATCTTCTTTATTTCATGTATGTGTATGTATATACAGCTTTGTGTGTATATGTTCTTATATATGGGGACGCTCACAACAGCCAGATGAATGCTTCAGATCTCTTGGAATTGGAGCTACAATTGTATGTGACCTGCTCAACATGGATGCTAAGAGCTAAATTCCAATTCCTTGGAAGAGAAGAAAGTATTTTTGATTACTGAAATATCTCTCAAGGCCTTAAGACAAAATTTTTAATTTTAACTAAATTGCATTAACAATGGCTATCTGTATGATTTGAGTGGCTTTAGGAGAATTGTTTCAAATTTATATTGACTTTTTTTTTTCTTCAGAAAATGAGATCAGTGGAACAAACAGACTGTCAAGCTAAAACCATACATCATAAAGGTGGAAGGAACCTGTAGTATAATAGATCACAAAGGAGTGTGATATATGTATTGAATATAAACCAAGCTCATAGTCTTGGTTGTGATATTGGGGTAAATGTTATTCATTTACAAATAGGAATTGTGTGAACTGATCATTATTTTAACAATCATATTTCAAATGGCTCTATAAAAATATCATCACTGAATTGTTTTGATGGTGCATCCTTTTTTTTTTCTGTACCAAAATTCTCCATTCTCAGATGACAGAAGACTTCAATCAGGCTCCAGATTTCCAGATTGAGTTTGTCTTTTTCTTTCTCTAACCCCTTAATTACCTCCTTTTTATAGTATCCTTCACTTTTGTAACTGAAGCAAAACCAGTATAGTTTTCTATACTTTTCAAGCCTAGTTCTCTATGAAGAAGGGGGAAAGAAAGTGTAAGAAAGTGAAGCTTGAGAGACCCTGAATGAACATATTCTATCAACACATATCTCCATTATTTTTTCCTTCTTCTCTTCTCCCATTTCTTATGTCACCTCTCCTGTAACACTTTACTACATACAGAATGTTAGCACAGAAAATTGGATTCTAGAAACATCTAAGTGTTAAAGAATTTTCTTTTTGAACCTGAGGAAACCACCCTATATTTTTAAGTCTCACTTGATTACATACAAAATAGATGTCACAAAATTACACACTATATAAAAGGAGTAGAACACTTTTTTATTAATTCCACATTACCTACTGAAACTTCCTACTAAATTTTAATAAATTAACTAACTAAAATAACTATTGGAGGGAAACATATGGTCTGTTATTTAATAATCTATTCTAGCCTCCAAATATATTGTATGTTGGCTAGTGTTGTCAACTTGACAGGGTTTAGAAGTACATGAGTATCAGGCCTATGAGTTTGCTTATATGGGATTGTTTTTTGTTAGACTAATTGATGTGAGGAGATCTATCTTAACTCTCAGCATGAACATTCTATGGATAGGGATCCTGGACTGTACATAAAGGCAAAAGTAAGCTGACTTTGGGCTTGTATATGTTAACTGTTTTCTACTTTTGATTGTTGATTTCATATGACGAGCTACTTCAACATCTGCTTCAATGTCTGCTACGTTGACTTCTGCTTCATTGAGGACTGTACCATTAACTGTAACTCACAATGAGCCTGGTTTCCTTAGGGTTCTCTTTTTGAGAGTGTTTTGTTACAGCAAAGGAAAACTAAAATACATAGTCATTGTCTTAAAATCATGTTAGAGCTGAATTGTAATTTCCATAAAAATGTAAATAATAGGAATCCAGGATTCCAGTTTTGGTTATAACTAATAGAAATTCTGATAGAATCTGTCAAATGCTTCAGGAAATTAACTCCAAACCAGGGAGGAGGTATTTAGCTTCTTTGTGTTTTTGTTGTCTATAATTTTAATGCTGAGCTACAGGTCTAATAATTGGTGTTCAATGTAATTTTCCATTTTTATTTCAGCACTGTTAGTATTCTTGGTACATGAGTCTATAATTGAGATTGTAATTATACAATCTCATGTTTTATATACTTTTTAGTCTTTATAGATATAGAAATGGGATATAATATTTTCATATAAATCCTTTGCTTCATGTAATTTTGTATATAATGTTATTTAAATGGATTCTCTATGAGGAGACAGAGCTTGACAGAAATGTCAAAATAAGGCACGGGAAAGAGAAATTTCTTTGATCAGAGTTGAGGATAGCATGAGGCAGAGACTCATGGCTAGTCAAAATGTTGAAAACTAGTGTTTGCTGAATATTCAATCAAGCAGTGCTCATCTTTATCCTTCTATCTGGCTCAGGGAACATCATGTAAGAGTGTTGGTGGGAAGAATATAAAATCTTCATGATGGAGATGAGGGCTGTGAAATGCTATCCCATGGGCATGATACCATAACTTTTATGAACTCTCACTATCTGCTGTTTGCTAATAGATTCTATACAAGACTGAGCCCTTAATCATTCAGTCATAGATTGGATACAGGTTCATGATGCTTTAGCCAGGTAAGATAATAGGATTAAATGGCTGATGAAAAGGAGAAAACCTCTATCTTCTCTGAAGAAGCCTTTGGTAAGTTATTCATGTCCATATGGGTAACTCTACAACCATGTCCATTTTAATAGCATGATTAAGCTGAATTGGTCCCAAGCCAAAAATAAAAACCATAAAAATTTGTTTTTTGCCTTTGTGGGAGGAAGGAGGAAGTTTTATGGGTTGCCAGGGTGTGATGGTTTATATAAGCTTGGCTCAAAGAATAGCACTAGTAGGAGATATGTCCTTGTGAGAATGGATGTGTCACCCGTGGCTGTGGGCTTAAGACCCTCCTCCTCACTCCCTGGATGTCAGTCTTTCACTAGCCAACTTCAGTTGAAGATATTGAACCCTCAGCGCCACCTGGACCATGCTACAATGTTGCCTTGATGATAGTGGACTGAAACTCTGAACCTTTAAGTTAGCACTTATTAAATGCTGTCCTTATGACAGCATTAAATGACCAGTTATCTTGGTCATGATGTCTGTCTGTTTACAACAGTAAAACCCTAACTAAGATATAAGTTGGTACCAGAGACTGTGGTTTTGCTGTGATAGGCATGGCCATACTTTTGTTTACAAGAATATGGATTTAGGGACTTCGGTTTTGGAAAGCAATTGAATGCTTTAAATGGGATGTAACGGGCTACCCTAGTGGGAATATAGAAGACTTTGTTATTGATATTGATGTGAATTGTGCAGACCCGGCCCAAGAAGTTTCAGTGGAGAATTTCAATATGTGACTTAGAGACTGTTTTTGTGATAGTTTGAAGAATGTCGTCACATTTATTCCTTGTCTGAAAAATCAACCTGAAGCTAAGGTGAAGAGACTCAGATAAACTGCATTTACAAAGGATGTCTCAGAAATTCTGATCACAGACTTTGTTCTCTGGTTAGGTCTCATGAAGAACATTTTAAACAAGCATAACAATCTTAGAAAAGAAAAGTATAAAATATATGGTTCAAGTATTAAAGGTGTACCAGGCAGTGAAATGGAGCTGAATCTATGTTCTAAGAGACATGAAATTAAGGGAAAGGGATTTTGGGGCAAGATCCTACCCAGCAAAGTTTAAATTCAGGCATAGTGGTACACATATTTAATCCCAGCAAACAGGCATGCAGATCTCTAAGTTAAAGGTCAATCTGCAGATCAAGATCCAAGACAGCCAAGCTTAGGCAGTGAAGGAAATGGAAAACAGAAAGCTAGTAATAACGTGTTCATACAGGGGTCTGTGTTCAAACAGTGGGGCCGTGTTCCAGCACAAGTAAGCAGCAGATTTCAGCAGCTTTGGGCATGTGGCTCCAGATTTAGAGTGAAAAATATGCTACTACTGGGACAATTGATGATGATAAGATGGAGCTAAGAAATTAGTGGAGATTAAGAAGAGACTAGCATCACTGAGATGAAAACTTGGAAGTGTTTTCTGAGAGCACAAAGAAGCTGTGTTTCAGAAATAGCCCTGGAGATGTCATGCTGCAGCTGTAATTGGAAATGTGTAAGAGTCATTCAGATGGTACTGATTTTGAAAGCATGAAGGGATCATGAAGAGCAGCTGAGGCTTGGCCCTGAGAGAGACTTTGGAAGGCCATTGGTGAAAATGAAGCCTCAGTTGCAATTGATGGCCCAGGACTGAAGGGGCCATGAAGAGGATTTGGGGCTTTAAATCATGAAAAGTGCCTATTGGTAAAACCTAGTTCAGTAGAAGACACCAACATATTGGAGATCCCATTACCATGGAATGTTTCCTGAGAACAGCAGGAGTTGTGGAGTGGATCAACCCGAACTTAGAGTGCTATAGAGGGCAGAGCTGGAGAAGTGACACCAGACCTTTGGAGGAGCCTGGATAATCATGTATAAATCCCAGATATTGGAACAAGAACCTGTAACATTGAAGTTGCCTTGAAAATTCCAAGATGTTTGAGATGCCAGAGCCATGGGCTATCTGCTGAGGAAAACTGCTAACAGGGAGTGAAGTCAACTCAGGAGAAAGAAATGTGTTGTAGTCAACAAAGTTGTGAAAAGATTTGAAGATCTGAAGACTGCTTTGACATCAGACATGGAAACTCAAAGTTTGGAGTTTTTCTAGCTGGTTTCCCATCTTACTTTGGGGACTACAAATAAGTAATTGGAAGAATCTCAGAAGAGACTTTGAATTTTTAACATTTTTGAGACTGCTGTAGACTACAAGGACTTTGGAAATTGGGCTAAACATATTTTGCATTATGTTATGTTTAGATATGGCCCCCATAGACTCTCATGTTTGAACAAGCCTATGAGGGCCTGGGAGTGGAATGTGATTGTTTGTATATGGTTGGCCCAGGGAGTGGTGCTATTAGGAGGTGTGTCCATGTTGGAGTAGGTATGTTACTATCTGTGTGGGCTTAAGACCCTCAATGTAGCTGCCTGGATATTAGTCTTAGCAGCCTTCACATAAAGATTTTGAACACTCAGCTGTGCCTGCACTATGATTTCATGGATGATGCAATGCTTCTGCCTTGATGATAATGGAATAGATCTCTGAATCTGTAAGTCAGCCCAATTATGTGGTTTGGGATTATTTGTCAAAAAAAAAAAACCAAAAACAAACAAACAAAAAAACAAATGTACTTAGGTTTGTGGGTTTGTTTCTGGATCTTTGATTTTATTCTGTTGATCAACATATCTGTTTCTATAACAATACCCTGAAGTTTTTATTATCTTTGTTCTGTAGTATAACTTGAGGTCAGAGACAGTGATACCTCCAGAAGTTGTTTATTATTATTATTGTTATTATTATTATTACTATTATATTGTATCATTGTATTTTTATTATTATTATTCAGGATTGTTTTAGTTATCCTGTTTTTTTTGTTTTTGTTGTTGTTGTGGGGTTTTTTTTTTCATATGTAGTTGAAAATTTTTCTTTCAAGTTCTGTAAGAGTTGTATTGGAATTTTGGTGGGATGGCATTGAATCTGCAGATTACTTTCTGTTAGATGGCCATTTTTACAATGTTAACACTACTGGTCCATGAATATGGAAGATCTTACCAATTCCTGATAACTTCCTTAATTATTTTTTCAGAGTCTTGAAGTTCTTCTCATACAGGACTTTCACTTGCTTCCTCAGAGTTAGATCAAGGTGTTTTATGTTATTTGTGACTACTGGGAAGAGTACTGTTTCTCTAACTTCTTTGTCAGATCCAGTATCCTTTGTCTACAGGAAGGCTAGTGATTTCTTTGAGTTCATTTTGTATCCATCCTTTTTGCTTAAGCTGTCTATCAGCTGCTTGTATTCTCAGGTATAATTTTGAGGGTCATTTACATTTACTATTACATCATTTACAAATATTGGTACTTTGCATTATTTTCTAATTTGTATCATCTTGATCACTTTAGTTGTTTTATTGCTTTAGCCAGAACTTCAAGTATTATATGGAGGAGATATGGGGAGAGTGTACAGCATTGCCTTGTCCCCAATTTTTGTGGAAAGGCTTTAAGATTCTCTCCCTTTAATTTAATGTTGGCTATATTCGTGTTGTATATTGTGTTTACTGTGTTTACGTATGTCCCTTTTATCTCTGTTTCCCTGAAGACTTTCATCATGAAGAAGTGTTGGATTTCTCAAACACTCTTTTGTCATCTAGTGAGATGATTAGTTTTTTTTTAATATCAGTTTATTTATATGGTAATTTATATTAATGAATTTTCATATATTCACATATTCTTTTATCATTTGGATGAAGCCTACTTAATCATGATGGATTATGTCTTTGATGTGTTGTTGGATACAGTTTGTGAGAATTTTTGTGTCAATGTTCATACAGGAAATTGAGCTGAAATTATTCTCTCTCTCCTCTCTCTCTCTCTCTCTCTCTCTCTCTCTCTCTCTCTCTCTCTCTCTCTCTCTCCATTGCTTGGTTTAGGTATCAGAGTGATTATGGCCTCATAGAATGAGTTTGGAAATATTCCTTCTGTTTTAATTTTGTGGAATAGCTTACGAAGTATTGGCATTAGCCCTTTTTTGAAAGATCTTTAAAATTCTGCTCTCAAATTATCTGACTCTGGGAATTTATTATTTTTTTGAGACACTTAATGACTGCTTCTATTTCCTTAGGTATTAGAGAACTATTCAGGAAGGTTATCTGGTCCTGATTTAGCTTTGGTAATTGGTATTTTTCTAGAAAATCACTGATTTCATTTAGATTTTGCAGATTTGTGAAGTATGGTTTTTTAAAGTACTATCTTCTAGCTCTTGAATTTCCTCAGTGTCCATTGATATATTTCCCATTTTACTTTGATTTTAATTTGGATACGGTTGCTCTGCCTTTTATTTAATTTGGCTAAGGGTTTGTCTACCTTGGTAATTTTCACCAAGAACCATATCTTGCTTTTGTTGATTCTTTGTATTGTGCTCCTTTTTTTTTTTAATCTATTTTATTGAATTCCACTCTGAGGTTAACTATTTTCTGCTGTTTACTCCTCCTGGATATGTTTTCTTCCTTTATTATTATTTTTTGATTGTGTGTGCCTCAGGTATACTTTCAATTTGTTAGCATGCAAACACTTCAGCTTCTGAGGACATGCAGTGTGGTAATCTCCCATTCATTGAATTCTAGAAAGTCTTTAACTGCTTTCTTTATGTCTTCTCTGACTCAGTCATCATTGAGTAGAGAGGGGTAGAGAAGTGTTCAGTTTTCATGAATATGTGTGCTTTCTCTTGTTTCTGTTGTTGAACTCCAGGCTTAATCCATAGTATATTCTTTTTGTGTTTGGCTGAAATATCCTATAATTATCCGTTAGGTTCATTTGAGTTATAACCGCTGATAGTTTTGTAATTCCTCTGTTGTATTTCTGACTTGGTGATTCATTCATTGTTGATCGTGAGGTGTGTGTCTGGTTCTATGTGTGATTTAAGTGTAATGTTTCTTTTCCATTTAGAACATAGGTGTTCAGAATTGAGATGTTCTCTTGGTGTATTTTTTCTTTAATGAGCATGAAGTTTTGTTCTCTGTCTCTTTTGATAGTGTTCAGGTAAACATCTATTTTATAAGACAATAGAATGGCTAATGCAACTTGATTCGTGGGTGATTTGCTTGAAAAACCTTTTTCCATCACTTTATACTGAGATAAGAACTATCTTTTTTGCTGAAATTTGCTTCTCGTATACAGCAGAAGGATAGATTCTATTCAAGCATCCACTCTGTTAGCCTGAATTTTTTTACTTGTAGGAACTGAGTCTATTGATGTTGAAAGGTATTAATGACCAATGATTGTTACTTCCTAATATTTTGATATGGGTGTTGGCTATGTGGAGGGATTTGAGGTGGGTCTGATTCTCTTCAATTGGTTTTAATGATGTAAAATTATTTACTTCTTTGTTTTAATGAGTGAAGAGACTTTCATTGGGATCCTTCTATTCTATCTGTAGTGCTTGGTTACTGGAAAGATATTGTTTAATTTGTTTTTGTCATGGATTATTGTAGTTCCTCCATTTATGGTAAATGAAAATTTTGCTGGGAATAGCAGTCTGGGCAGAAATCTGTGGTCTCCTTTGGTTTCCAGGACATCTTCTCATGCACTTTTAGATTTTCAAGTCTTAGTTGAGAAATTGGATATAATTCACATATTTTATATGTTTTAATTATTATATGGCAGAAGGATTTTAATTTCTGTTTGAATCATTTGGTGTTTGGTACCTTCTTGTACATTTACAGGCATACCTTTTGTTAGGTTAAGGGAAGTTTATTCAATGATTTTTTAAAATGTTTTCTGGGTTATTGAGCTGGAAATTGTCTCCTTCTTCTAAACCTATTAGTTTTAGATTTTGTCTTTTCTTAGTGTCTCAAATTTCCTAGATTTTGTGTGTCATGAACCTTTTAGATTTTTCATTTTTTGAGCAATATTTTAGTGTCTTCTATTGTATCCTCTAAGCCTGAGATTCTCACTTTTATTTCCTGAATTCTGTTTAAGTGCTTAACTCTGTATTTCTTATTCTCTTTACTATGTTTTCTATCTCCATGATCGCCTAAGTTGTGTTTTCTTTGTTGCTTGTACTTCTCTTTTTAGGTCTTGGGCAGTTTTATTCATAGGCTTCACCATTTTGATTATTTTAAATTTTTTATTGGATATTTTATTTACATTTCAGATGTTATTCCCTTTTCGAATCCTCCCCGCACTCAGGAATCCCCCTTTTATCCCCCCTCTTCCTGCTTCTCTGTGGATGTGCTCCAAGCCACTCCCCCACTCCAACCTCCTCACCCTCAAATTCCCCCACACTGGGTGTCCAGCCTTCATGGGACCAAGGATTTCTCTCACCTATGCCCCACAAGGCCATCCTCCCCTACATTTACAGCTGGAGCCATGGATTCCTCCCTATGTGTCCCAGGCTGGTGGTTTGGACCCTAGGAGCTTTGGTTGGTTATTATTTTTGCTCTCCACATGGGGCCACAAAACCTTTCAGCTCCTTCAGTCTTCTCTCTAACTCCTCCATTGAAAACCCCATGGTCAGTTCAATGGTTATCTATGATCATCCGCCTCTGAATATGTCAAGCTCTAGAAGACTTCTAAGGAGACAGCTATATCAGGCTTCTGTCAACACGTACTTCCTGACATCCATATCAGCATCTACCTTTGGTGACTTTACATGGGATGGATACTCAGGTGGAACAGTCTCCAGACAGCCCATCCTTCAGCTTCTGTCCCACACTTAGTCTCAATATTTGCTCCCATGAGTATTTTGTTACCCCTTCTAAGAAGGACCAAAGCACCCACACTTTGGTCTATTGCTAGCAACCAGTGCTTGTGTTCTGGCTTCCTCCACACTCAGCATGAGAATACCAAGCAAGAACAATGTACATATGCTATATATGTATGTGGTCATTTTGTATGGTACCAAATCTATTGAAACTTTGAATACTTGAGTCTCAGAAGAGTTAGCAATGATAATGTAAAAATTGACTTCAAATGACGATGCCTGCTTCAAAAGAAAACAGCTATTTCCAGCTTCATTACCATCTCACTATGAATAATTGTGTCTAAATTGTGTGTAATTGAAAATTTTTATAAAATGATGTTTGCTGGTTTACAACTGTTTACATGATTCTCAGGGTAAAGGCATTTGCATCCACAATCCCCAGGACTCACATAGTGGAAATAGAGAACAGATTTTTGCAAGATATTCACTGACCTACACATGTACACACACACAAACACACACACATACACACAGAGGCATGAATACACATACATTTAAAAACATGGACGCAAAATGTAAGCATACCTGAACACATCTGTAAAAGAAAAATGTGTGTATCTGTGGGTGGTTGTCAGTGGAATGCTTTGGCAATGCTGGTAACCAGCACAAAACACAAAAGCATAGCTTTCTCATGTTTTCTGCCCCAGGGAACAGTGTTATTCTCAAAGCCATGGTCTAAGGGAAACTCTTCTTTTTAGGGCAATTTCTGTAACATGCAGTTTCTTTTAATTAACAGTTACTGAATAGTGTGATGTTAGTTTTAAACCATCCATTTTCCACAGCCTAAAATAACCTGGGAAGAGAGGCCTGGTTGAGGAGTTATTCAGATTAGGTGAGACGGCATACATGTCTGTGGGATGTTGTCTATGGCTGGCGTACTATATTCAGATATAGAAAGGATCTACATTAGACGAGAGAAAACCAGATAGAAAGAAGCAGCATGGACCTAATTTCTTGTATCTAAATTCTCTACTCTTTGTGGATATGTTGCTTGAAGTGTATTCCTTGATTTTCCTATAATGACTTGCTGTAACTAGAAACTGTAAGATGAATAATCCAATTCCTTCCCTCAGATGCTTTTGGTTAGAATTTTTTCACAGCATCAGAAATAAAATAGAAACAAATATTAGATTCACAATGACCTTTTTTGGACTCAATGTGATAGGGATATTGAAAACCTATAAAAAGTTCACTGCCCTTACGTATCCTTGTGTCCCTATCTTCATGATAGGTGACTAGAATATAGGAGAGGAAATGAACTAATTATGCACATCTGTCTCTACAACATAGTTTAAAAAGCAGTTCTGAAAATCTTTTAGAGGATTTCTGTGGGACTGTAAAAAGGATAGCTTGGTTTCTGGCAGAGTACTGGCTAGACATGGCCAGAGACCCTGCAAGGGACAGAATACATTTTGCCATACTCCCAGACTCTAGGCTCCTGACATGTGGTCTAAGACCTCTGTTGATCAGTGCCTTTCAGTCACCAGTCACATAGGGCAATGTCTCTACCAGCCCCTCCACAGGTAGAGGTCATGACTACAGGCCTCAGGCCCTCAAGAGATTTCCATATTAATGAGATACTTAAAGACCAGAGGGCATAGCCAATTAAATATTCCTTCCTAGACCTCCTCTTTCTCTATTTAACTCAGGTCTGCCCTGAGTTTGGAGGGGGAGGGTTGCAGCCAAATTCATCTACTTTCCACCATGACAATAAACATTTTGGAACCTCAGAGCTCTTCCAACTCTAGCAAGCTAGCCGACCCTGTCGGTGCTTCCCTTCCCCTCAATCTGTTCCTCTCAGATGCAGGCCAGCCTGTAAGCTTTTGTGTCTCAGTTCTTCTCCCAGCAGAGTCTGGGAGCCCAAACACCAAAACCACAGGCCTCTGGGTCAGTTGCCTCAGCTCAAAGACCCCTACTCAAAAGCCCTGCCCCTGCAGGACCTCAGACTGAATGAGATCTCCCAACACCCAGACAGAACCCCATAGTGTCCACCTGGCACTACATGGAGTGAACTCAGTCAAAATCCCGTACTTCTGCTTCCTAGAGCTGTGGTTCCAGCCAACTGGGGGAGCAGACACGTGGTCAACCAGAACAGCCCAACAGGACTCGGGCATGAGGTTTCTATAGCTTTATTTCAGGGACAAGGTAGACCAGTATCTGTAAAAAACTTCTTAACAGAAGAAAATGTCTCACGGAAAATCATCCCATAATTTTACAAGTATTATATAATCTCTTTATTTTCTACCTTATAGGCTAACCATAGAAACTAATTTTTTTTTTATTTTTCTTTTACCCAATGCTCTTCTTTGTCTCAAAAATGAAGGCTTAAGGGTTTTAGTTTTTCCCGCAAAGAATTAGGAATCAGCTCCAACTGAAAATGAGAAGTAAATCTTGGAATAGAGCTTCTTCTTCCATTCAATGAGTAGGCTATGAATTACATATTCCTAAAAATCCTTTTAAATGACTCCTCAGTCACTCAGGTAGAGATGATAGGAAGATACATCAGTTGGATACGTGCTTATTGCACAAAAAAGAAGGCCTGAATTTGATCCCTAAACCCATATAAAAATCTGTTCACTTGTGATCCCAGTGATTAAGAGTTCAAATTTGGAGAGTCTCAGATCCTTATGTTTCACTGAGAAGCCAATATAGTCTTCTTGGTAGCTTCTAAGGCACTAAGGGATCCTGTCTCAAAAAAAAATGACAAAGACAAAAAAAGATAAAAAGTATATAATATTGTAATGTCTGAGGATCAACTCCATCTCCCAAGACTGTTGATGCAGAGACATACATTTTTACATATGCACACCCCAACACACACAAAAAGAACTTTTTTGATACTCTTTTGTCTGGCAGCTAGTGTGCAAGGACTGCTGTGAACATTAACATATGGAAACTGGTTATTAACTAATGCTGACAGAACTATAAAAATAATTTGTGAAGATATTATAAAATCTAAAAAATCAAGCAATGAAAGGAAAGATCAGTTCACTACTTGTGTATAAAATGAAGGATCTATAATATTTCTTAATGCAAGTGATACTGAACAGAAATGCATACCGTCAATTGTATGCAAAATTATAAGCTTTAGGAGGATGCTCTTGATTTTGTCCCATTTACTATCTTCCCTTAGCATAGCTATGGCCTATGTGATCTCATCTTCTCATTTCTATGCTTCACAGAGGAGGCAGGACCCCAAATGGAAGCTGTCTCCCTGGAATCGAACTTCCTACTGACCTTTCCTGCTGCTGTGCTGAAATTTCATCTTCAAAATCAACCTAGAGGTGCAATGAGTTGATGCAGTGAAAGCCTGTTCATCTGACTTCTCCTTTGCTACTAGATGGCAGAGACAGCTTTTACAATAATGTTTTCCTTAATTTCTTATTCTCCATCATGAGCCCCCCTGACAACTCTGCTTTTCCTTTTCCAGGAACTTGGTCTACTCTAATTTTCTACTTTTCCTTCTGTAATCCCACTGTGGCAGATGGAATTATGGGCTCCACTAATATATCTTACTTCTTGGAAATAAAGAGATAGATATTTCAAAATGTCACATGTTTTATAGATCAGCAACTGTGTGTATACAAGCACAGTGATATTTGAACTACTGAAGTGTCTTACGTTAAATAAACCTTATGCCAAAGAAGAGAGCAATCATCTGTAGCTACAGTTCTGAAAATGACATTTATTCTTAGCAACTTGAATAAGTGTAGGCATGTTGGTGTCATAGGGGGATTGTTGTTGCTTTTGTTGCTGTCGTTTGTCATATCTGAAAGTCTGAGACATGAAGATTTGAGTTTGACTCTCAGAATCCAGGTTTTAAAAAGTCTGGATTGGTAATGTAAGCTCATAATTCTCGATCTGGTGAGGCAAAGATAGGAGGATCCTTGGGTCTCACTGCACACTACTCTAGTGTTATGGGTGAGATCCAAGCTACTAATAGACAATGTGTAAAAAAAACTTGTGCGAAGCACATGAGAAATGACACTCAAGTTTGTCCTATGGTATCCACATGCATATGTCATACACAATGGCACACATGAGCACTCATGTATCCACACATATAAATATACACATGGCAAATCAGTTAAAAATACCTTGTGATTCCATAGAGTTAGGGTTTGGGAACAGGAGTTTTAACTTGTAGATAACTATTATTAGCATTCATTCATTCATTTAGTATTTCAGAGGACATTTCAACATTTTCTTACAGTACACATGTGGAGCCTTTTGTGATATCCCTTCTTGTGCAGGGGAAGAAGTGGTTTAACAGGGAAATGAAATTATATCTTGAATTCTCACAGAGTAAATCATATACTTGGACTGCAATATCTGTTCTCCAAAATTCATAAACCTTGCCCAAGTTCCAATTTTATGCCATTTAAAGAGAAAGGGACACAAATTGGGGCATGCGAGGACTTAGAGGAAGTGGGAAGTTGTTTTCAAGTAATGCTTATCCTTAAATTAAGGTTAGAAATTCACCAGGTTCGAGGAAGAAGGGAGACATCTCTATCAGCAACAAATAAATCAGTGCTTAGAACTTAAAGTCATTAACTTGTTATTTGAGTTAGTTTCCCTAGTGTGTCTTACTCTTGTCAAAGTTTGAGGATTGAATAAATACCTACTGAACATGTACAAGGGATTAGAGACCCATGCCTTGTATTTTACAAGCCTTCTTCCATTTAATACCTATAACAAACCAATAATCCTCTCTATTTTTTAATCTCTGAAGTAAGAACAAATCCAGATTGAAAAATGAGACATGTCATTTATATAAATAATCTAGTGCTTGGCATAGAGATGGATGCTTCCAAATATCCTTAAGTTACAGTGGCAAAGCTGACCTGGGATAGAGACTGGAACCTTGTCTTTTATCAGAAAGATAGAGAAGGAAAAAGAAATTGTGCCTAGATATGTCTGTTTCATTTTTCTCAGACTTTCAGCTAAGCTCTACAAACCCCTTTGGCTAGTTTAACAAACCTGGATACAAACTGCTTCACAGGAAAAAAAATGATATTAGTTCAGCAATATAGAAGAATTTTGTCTTAAAACTGTAGAGATGACTAGTCCTTATAATACCACACTACACCACAACACACAACACTATACAACACCATTATGTATATTTATTTCAGAGACCAACAACTTCATGAAGTCGACACCAACAATAATTGTTTGAAAAATATATGGTAGACAGATTGAAAGAAAATTGAGATAAAAAAGGATATATTGTTCATAATAGGTGATAGATAGTAGATAGATATTAGGGAAATACTAGCCAGATGATATTTTAGATGATAGATAGATAGATAGATAGATAGATAGATAGATAGATAGATATAGAGAGATAGATAGATAGATGATAGATAGAGTGGATTGATAATAGATAATAGACAAAGTAATTGTCATGAACATTTATGATTTGATCTACTTCCATTGTGATGAAAACCTATTTCCATGTGTTCAAATCTTATTTCCTCTCTATCATTAGTACATATTCTTAGTTAATGTTACCAACCACTCACTGAACAGGAGGAATGCTAAAGTGTTCCTACAGTCATCACATATAGACCATAAGCAAAATTCAAACTGTATGCTATAATCAAAGGTCACAAAATCATCAGGCTTCTCAGAGCCTGCAAAGACATAAAATGAATCAGTTTAGAGGTGAGAAATATGACCCCTACTAAAAAGGGGTTGTCAGACTTAGGCATGATGATATGACTCAGTTATATAGGAACATAACTGAATGAAAAATGTATTCAAGAAGAAGGTATGGTCCTGTGGTAAGTGCACCCTGAGAAAACCATCATTCTTTAGTAATGTTACTAAATGTAACTAAACTTAGTTTAGTCACGTTATATTTCTGTTCTACATTACTGAAACATATTTAATAAGCAGTCTTCCTTGGAGAAGATATCAGATTCTCAGAGGCAGGTGTCATGAAAGATGTTGCTTAAATCTAGATACAGTAATGTTTATTCTTGGACACTTCCTCCTTGAGAAGTTGAAAGGATAGCGCATTCATTTTCTTCTTTTGGAAATATTTCCCATTTTGGAAAGTAATACATATATGAAGAAAGAAAATTAAAAATATAGAGAACACAGAGATCAGTGTAATATGTTTGTCTAAACACACAAATCTTGCTAGCCAGGTATATTATTTACTAACTTTGAATATCTACATTATTTTATAAATATAGATGAAATATATGGTTATTTACAATATTTACAGACTGTTTAAATTTCATATTCCAATATGTTTTCAAATATTCATTAGTCAATATCTTGCTGAGTTTTTTATTGTTGTAAAAGGACATCATGACCTTGGCAAGTCTTTAAAATAAACATTTAATCAGGAATGGCTTACAGTTTTAGAAATTCACTTTATTATGATCATTATGGGAAGTGTACCAATGCATAGCCATGTTTCTAGAGCTGCTGAAAGTTCTACATCTTGATCTAGAGGCGAAAGATGGAGGCGAACATATACGAGACATCATGGCCTGCCTTCATCGTGGCATACTTTCTCTAACAAGGCCACAACTTCTAGTAATAAAACACCCTGTGGGCCAAACATTCAAACACAGGAGTCTAAGAGGGACATTCCTATTCAAAATAACACAGCAACTATTATTTTTACTTCTTGGACAGGATCTTATGTTGACCCAGCTAGTCTTGAATTAGCTATATAGCCAAGGATGATTTTAATGTGCTGATCCTCTTGTCTGTGCCTCCTGATAATACAAGGTGATCAGAGCACTAAGTGCTGTGACTTCAAGTGAGTGTCACCATGATATTTAAATGAGATGCTGGAGAGTTAACTCAGGAATTCTTGCATGGTAAGCAGAGATTTCACCAACAAAGCTTCATCCTGAATCTGCCCATGTTAATCTTAAATCTCTTTGTAACACATAAGTAATCTGCCTGGATATTCATGCTTCTTCCATTTTACAGGAGTTCGCTTTCTTATTAACAGGAAAAACTGCTCCATAATTTCTGAGAAGCTACTCCACTTTCCGCTGAGTCTCCTTAAACATGCTAGTCCCAACTTTCTTCCCTGACCACAGCGGTACCACACTTCCTGTTCACCTCAACTTTGAAGGCAGAGTTCAATTCACCCATCCTCTACTCAAGAATGATGTTGTCAGCAGATAGTCCTTCTTGCACTTCAAAACTGTTCATATTTTCTCATACTTAAAATGCATGTAAATCCTGGTTACAAACAAAATGCACAGCATAGTGTTGGGTACAAAGTAGACTGTTGGTTTGTGCTGACTTCTAATAGTCAAAATAAGAGCTTGAGGAATGGCCCAGTGGTTAGTATGCATGCTACTCTTGCAGAAGAGCTGCTCACACCTGCCAGAAACTTGTGTTTCAGGGGATCCAACTCTTTTTCTAGACTCAGAAGACCTCTGCACTTACAGATTCATGGACTGCATATAGTCACACACATGCAGCTTTCTTTTAAAGGAAATGAAAATGTAGTTGAAGTTAGAGCCATCATATGAGAACTAATACTGTCAGTGAGTTGTAACATTTCTCCAACAGAACCAACACAAGATGTTTGGGCATAATAACTTTATTATAGAATCAAAGATGGATTTACAGCTTACATAAAAAAACATTCAATTTGATCATCAAACATTATGTTTTAGAGAAAATTTTAGAAAATATTTCTCTGAATGATTTCTTACTGCTTGGTTAAACAACAATACAACATTCATAATTTCAGAAAGTTCTTCACAGCCTGCTCTTCATAAACTGCCTTATTGCATTTGTGGAGACCATTTAATTTTCTTGCTTTGTGAGTTATTTTTCATCCTTCTTGATCCATTATTTTACTGAAGGTTTAGTGTGTTCCTTATTGATTTGTAGTTACTAATTTATGGGTTTTACATTATTTATGGGACTGTCATCAGTTCATCATATACCATGATTCTTTTACACAAACTTACTTGACTTGTATTGTCAGTCTCTTGGCTGTCATTCAGCTCAGTTTTTTCTTTTAAAAAAGCCACTCCCTCTCATTTTAATCTTTCTGTATTTTACATAGATATTATCTTTTGGGTTTTTTTTTTAGAGAATTAAATAGTTCTCTAAAAAAGCAATGAAGTAAAGTATTTTTAATTATGTTTATGTATGTTCATTTCTGTATGAATATATGCCACTTTTGCCAGAGTACTTGCTGCATTGGAAATCCCAGCAGCCTTTCAGGTGGGTTACAAGTACCTGTAACCTGCCACTCTACCTGCAAGTGACTTAAAGTACACTTATGATTACCATGTCCATACAAACTCACAAATAAATAAGCAAGCAAACAAATGGTCAATCAATCAATGAAATGAATAAATAAATACATTTTTAGATATACATATTTTCCGGTCAACTGCATCAGTGGGTAAAGGTATTTAACACAAACCCTGGCAAACTGAAATCAATCAATGTGAACCAAATAGTATAAGTGAAAAACAACTCCTGTGCCTTGATAGGTTAATTCTTTATCATTGAAATCTGGTTTGTGAATCCAAACCTTAGTTTATATATGGGTGGAGAGTATGGAAAATCTGTTCTAGGGCAAAGGACCAAGACCAGTGATATCACCATGGAGAGAATAGGATGAGAGAGGATAAAAGAGAGAAAGGATGTATGCACAAAGAAAGAAGGAATAAAGGAGATAGCAAAAAATTCAAAATGTCTGGCTTATATGGGGAGGAGCTTCTGGGAGAAAGGCATATCAGCCCTAGGGCTGGAATGTTCAGGGTTTGGGTAAGGTATTCCAGGTAGTGACTGAGGGGTGCTGGGAGAATTTAGAGACCAGGTCTGATTTGGTATGTAAAATATGTGCCTCAATCCCTGGTCCCAAGCTCTAAAATCAGATATCCCAGACTTTTATTGATAATATATGAACAAGGGACAGCATAATTGTCTATGATGTTTTCCTGCTGACTTTAGGGTGTGGGTATGGGGTGTGGGCAAACATCTGGAATATTGGCAAAGTTCAGGAATAGCTGTGTGTTTCACTGCTCTCCAGGTTGTGTTGGAAAAGTCTGTGAGGTTGGCTTAGAATAAGGCTGGACAACGATTTTGGAACTTTTGGGGATGCAGATTCTGAGGAGATACCTGGATGTTAGTGACAGAAAATAGACATTTTGGTTTCCTTGCTATCTCCTTTTCTCCTTCTTTCTTTGTGCAGGTAAAAAGAAAAAAATTTATCTTAAGTGTACATTTGAATTTATTAGGCCCATTGTCTTGCGACTTGAAGGATAGGTGGATCACCCCAGGACCATGAATAGGAATCCCACCCTCAGGAATAGGCAGATAGGGAGGAAAACAAGCTATTGATTGTCAATACTTATCTTGAATCCATTTAACTGTGTGAGGCAGATTTGAGTAGATTCCCAGGAGCTTACATGAATCTTTTAAAATTTCTAAAAAACAATAAATCTTCCACAGCTTGTCCTTATTAACCTCAAAATACCTTCCTAGACTTTAAAACACTATCTTAGAAGCTTTCATATTCTCAGACTTTACAAAAACTTTAGACTTTATACCTTTTCCTATCAAAGTATTGACCATGAGACACAGGTATGTTGATCACTGAGAACTTGTAGCAGGAAGAGCCGAACTACCTCTCAGTAAAAGCTGGGGGCTGTGCAGCTGCAAAAATATCTCCTGCAGGAGGACCTAATTGAGGACTGCAGGAGAGAGCAAGGATTGCTGATACAGATAATCCCAGCCAATCAGGAACTGATGTTTAACATAGATACTTTCTTGGGACCAATGGAGGCGTGGATAGATGTTATTAAAGGAGCTTGCAGCAGTGCTCAGAACAGCTTGCTGCAGCATTTCTTGCCTGTGTCTGGAGCCTGCGTCTTTGACTCTACATCAACTTTCTCCCAACCACCATGGGCAAGTAGGGTCTAGCAGAGAGTTGTTCAGGGTACAGGCAACAGGAGTAGTCATTGTAAAATGAGTTCCTTTAGATAAAACAATATTAAAGAATTTTGTCTGTAATGAATTGGCTAATGGTGGTTTACTTTGGTGTAAGGAACTAGTTGCCAGTTCTATAGCTGTCAAGCTACAATTAGCTTAGCCATCAATATGACCAGAGACTTAAGAAAGATAATTATAAACCCAATGTCATATAGCAATTAAAGTGACAAAGAATCCATAGACTGCTACCTAGACAGTTCTCCCAGGTTCCTGTGGCTTCTGTGACATGTCAGACAAAGGCAGGTCTGGCCATTAGGCCCAGAAAGTGAGAGGCTTTTTTTCTGTGAAGGAGAGATAGGGAGAAATTATCTCATATTTTCTTAGGCAACATGAACAGTTCTCTGGCTGTTCTTTATCCACAGTTAAGGCAGGGCCCTGACAAAAGCTAAGTCATTTGAGGCTATTTCACCTAGTGGTTGGGCTACAAAAAACCAGGTGGAATGCTTTAACTGCATTGTGGTCAAATCTTCTTGGTGCCCTTGGGGGTGTCACTGTTAGGATATGGGAGTCTTTGTCTGCCATAGTAAATTTAAACCATTGTCATACTCAGCAGATCTCTGAGAGGTTTAAACATCTGGGAAATGCCAGCCCAGCCTCTGGGTCACATAGTTTATGATTGACAGCAGGATATGCCAGGTAAGGACTGAGAGATTATGGGAGAGCCTGGAGGCCAGGTCAGTTTGGATATGTAAATTATGCACCTTGTCCAAGGGTTCGAAGACAAATATAACTTACTTCTTGAACATGAAACATGTGTCCCCAGCCTGCAACTAATTAGTTGTAGTTCTCTAGAAAACAAAGCCAATGGAATGTAGATATATCTGAGAAACCAGTAGTTACTATGTCCTTGAGGCTGGGTTCCTTTCCAAATGGCTGTCTCTCACTAGGGGATGGGCAGCCAGTGACAATCTGTGGCTTTTGTCTTTGTTGCTTTGTCAGAAATTCTGGGGCCTCAACATTCTAACCTGGCAACCAAAGACTGAGTGTTGCTTCTAGTCTTTAGTCTATGATGTAAGAATGGAAACCCTGGTTCCACTATCAGTAAAGAAATCAAGAGTAAAAGCAGGACAAAATAATTCAGGAAGTCAAACAAGCAAAAGGTAGGATGACCTACTTCTGAGGCACACTCTTCTGGCTAGTATCAGAAGATCCTACCCACAGTGTGAGAAGGTTTGTCCTCATCAAATAAAGTCATCAGGACACTTTCTCAGGTAAGACTCAATACTCAGGTGATTCTAAAATATGCTACATTGACAAGAAAAATAACCATAATATCAGCAAATATCCATATAGAAAATAAACAAATGTATAAAATTATTATCCTCAGAACAACCTCGCCACCATTACCACTACCATTAGCAGAAATTGTTTTCTGGTTCTTATTTTTGTTTTATTTTTGTTTGTTTTGTTTTTTAATTGTGTTGCTTTTATTTTCTACCAAGGTAGACATATGGAGGTCATAAGCAAATGTTCAGGAATTAGTTATCTCTTTTCACATTGTGGGTGCCATGTATGAAACTCAAGCTGTCAGGTTTGGGGCTAACACCTTTATTTGAAGAACCATCCTCACGATATTATATTCCAATGCTCCTTCACAGACCTTCCTACACATCTATGATTCTGTATTTGTGCCTCACTCTCTTACATGTGGTTCAGTACTTGGGAGTATAACATGCTTCCTGCATTGCTGAAGACTCAAAAGGTGTAGAAATGTGGTTCTAACAATAACCGCAGTTATAATTTGCCCACTTTCATTCCTCTGAATGACAGAATATTCTTATTTATAAGGACAATGTGAAAACTGTGAAGAAGTGTGTATGGGGGGTTATTTGTTTGTGTGTGTGTGTGTGTGAGATGTTTATTTTATAATCAGTGCTGTTCTCATGGTAAGAAATGTTACACATTTCTTTCATCCTTTTCTGCTACTTACCCAAATAGCATCTTCTTCACTACCTATGAAAACATTATTGCCCAGGACCAGAATTTCTATGAAATTTGATGAGTAGCTCTGGATCTATGGACTTCTTATAGTCTTTCTCAGCATTCATTGGACATTTCCATTTTAAATTGAATATATGAAATTAAATGTGTACAAATATAAAAACAAAATATACTTAATTTAATAACATAATATTGGTGCTATGGAGACAGCACAGTAGTTAAGAGCACTGTCTGCTCTAGCACATGATTTGATTTGCTTCCCAGCACTCACACTGATTAGCATTGCCTAACTACCTGTAGTCTACCAGAGATTCAATGCTTTCTTCTGGACACTACAGCTATTTGTACAGACCCAATACATGTGCATGTGCACAAACACAGTCACACACACAAATTATAACAAATTTCTAAATATGTATTTGGTTAAATATTTACTGTAGCATATGCCATAATAATATAAAAAGTGTATTTTGTTTTTGAGTTGGAAAATCTTTTAGATTTAGATACACTTTTTACCAGTAAACCCAGTTGTATTAATCAGATTTCAAATATAGTTGGAAATCCTCTAGTGAGAAGTTGATGCTAACATTCTGAAGATGTTATTTTATAAATGATAAAGAGTATAAGAACAGAAAGATAGCACTGGTGAGTATGGGAGTGTGGGAGCACAAGTCCCTGTGATATGTAAATGGGTATTCAGTTACTCTTGTTTGAAATAGTGATTATTTATGTGAGGTGGTAAAGGAAAGAATGTCTTTGCTCATGCTGCCTGCTGCAGTCATTTTTAAGGAATATTTCATCTAACTCCTCTGGGGAGTTTTATGTAATGATCTTTAAGACTGCCTCCCATTTTAGGAGAAAAAAAAAAGATTTTGTTTCTCAATCCAAATGAGCTCAAAACAGCCCTCTGCAGGCCTGGCATGGTACATCTTTCAAAATCCCTCTTCCAACATTTCATGGTATTTGCTAGCAAGTTAGATAGTTGTCACCTGCTTCAGATTGTGTTCTTCTGAGGCAGAAGAATGGCTGCATTTCAGAAGGCACCAAGAGTAATTTCTGCCTGACACACACAGCAGACACCAAGGAAAGGCAATTAGGTTCATGTGGAACATTTTGTCACTACGTGACAAGTCACATAACATGTAAATTGTTAGTGAGGGGCCAATGAGGGTGATATTGAGAGTATACTATTTCACCACTTGGGTCTGGACTGTCTCCTAGTGTCAGAAATTGAGAAGGAACAAAGGATGCAGAAATGAGAGCCTGTGTCCATTTTCTAGTTTGATAAACAGAGAAATGATAGCCTCTGTTCCCTGTTTGAATCTTAGGAAAACAGCCGGTCTTGAAACAAGGCTTCTATAATTAGCAATTCAGGCATGGGTTTTTAAAAACCAGAATGATAGTAACAAAGTGTGATTTAAAGAAAGTATTACTTCTGGGCTGTAGAAATAGTTCAACAAGTGGTGACACTTGCTTCTAACCTGAGTTCAGCTCCCTCAGATCACCTGATTGAAGGAGAGGATTCACTCCCTCAAGTTGTTCTCTGACTTTCACATGTGTGCTTTGGCTCTAGGACTAGACATTTTGGGACTACTTTCAATATACACATTCATCCTGCCATACTATAGCATGTCAAAAGTTCTTTTAGATCACGCTGACAAATTCATTTATGACATCTAAGTTTCCAAGATGAAAATATTTTTAATTTTTCTTCAATATTTATTACATGGTGTGTGTGTGTGTGTGTGTGTGTGTGTGTGTGTGTGTGTGTATGTATGTATGTATATATGTATGTATGTTCCATGATATATGGAAGTTAGAGGACAAATAACCTGAGAGTTATTTAAATTACCTAGTGTGTCTCTGAGATTTAACTCAGGTCATCAAACTCAGAGTAAACTCATTGACCTTCTGGACAATCTTTTCTGCCTTGTGTTTAACTGTTTGTTTTCCTTTGATATAGGGCCTCATGCTTCCCAAAACAGCCTCAGAAACAGCATATAGCTGAGGATGAACTTGAACTTCTGATCTTCCTGCCTCCATTTGCTGAGTGCTGAGATTAGAGGTGGGCTCCCATAGATTTGGTTATTGCATTGCTGGGAATTTAGTCCACAACTTTATGAATGATAGGCATCTTTCAGTCTCCAACTCCATACTGCAGTTATTACGAGCTTCAGCCACAACTCCCAGCTAAAAGCATTTGCTAGGGCTTGAACTAATATCATCATGCTTGCCTAGCAAGCACTTTACCTACTGAGCTATCTTACCTTTTTACCACATTTCCTTGCATGTGCCAAATGAACACATCAAGTTTCATTCATTTATTCAACCTTATGACCTTGCACAGAATAGTCAAACATTTTACACTTTATACAACAGGGATGATGCAAAACTAGGTGATTAAACTCAAAGCATCTCCTTAGAAAAATCTTCATTGCTGACTTCTTTGAGCTAAGGTTCTCTTTCTACCCACTCCAAATGTGGGATTATCAGTTTTATCTTGATTTTACATTTGCCAGATGCCAGATATGTTGACCTCATAGCTCCTGATACTTATCCAGGCTCTGGTTATTTTAAAGCAATCATGAGAATTCCTAAGAAATTTAAATGGCAGGGGTTCCCATCAGAAATCCTTATCCTCTTTGTTATTATCCATAATTACTCAGAAACAGAATAATGATTTAGCAGATCTTGGAGTATATGAGCAACAGATTTGATACCCCTTTGTTTTCTTTTTACATTTTTCAGGGGTCTTGTAAAATGACTTATATTTAAATGCTCTATGGTAAGCTGCTTATATTAATGATATTTGTTAATTTCTTCTCTGAGTCAGATTTCCCTCTGAGGTTGATTTTTCCTTCTCTGATTCATCACTACCCTCTCCTGAGCTCAGACTTTTTTGTGGAAGAATAAACATTGTTCTTAGATCTTGAGTGAGTGAGGCTGTAGTAATAGGGTCCCCTCACAAGAAGGTAAATCTATTGTCTCCAGAGCATATATGGATTTTTTGTCATCCGCCAATGACTTCCTAAGCACATTCCAAATAAATCCTCCATTATCTGTAAACAAGTTTTAAATATCTAATCCTACTTTCTCCCATGTATCCCCACCTAAAATTACCCCTTTCTGGACTGACTGGACTGACTGTATAAAGTGCAGAAAATCAGCTGGCTAGTGGTAACTTTAGTGCCTTTTAAGAGTATGCTTAAAACATCTGTAAGGAGTTCTCCATCTGTAGATTCACTTTGTTCCATCCCATTTCAAGTTGGTGTTAGCAGAAATTGATGGAATCTCCTCTAGTAGCTACAAAGTATTTACACTTACAGGGTCAGTATCAGATAGCAGGCCAGTGCTTAATATTAGCCAATAAAACTTCCACTAAGAGTGACAAGTGGCTATGTATTTATCAATAACCTGCTGGATGCCTTCATTCAGGCTGAACACACAGATTTAATTCTAGAGCTTTGTATATAGCAACTGATAGGGTGCCTTCTTTCAGGCTGTTGGAAGTGGGGGATTTTGCCTTCCACTTAGATGGGGACTGTTTTCTCTCAAGCAGAACTTTCCTTCATAAAGGCCACACAGATTCAGATTACTTGCCTGTTCTCAACTGATTTTCACTACTCAGGGGGCAAGCTAGGTCCTAGATGAGACTCCTACCTTTTCAGAGACACAAAAAATTTTGGGTGCTTCCCTCAAGAAGTCCCTATTCAAGGCAAGGCACCATAAGTAATGCCAATGGCCACCTCCCGCAGATTTTCTTTTCTGTTCCCAGTTCTCATTGAGTTAGCAGAGGGAGAAGAAGAGCATTGATGGAGGGTAAGACTCTATCTCAAGAGATATTTATGGCTACTGTATAATAATACAAAATTTACTTACCGTAATTACTTTGGTTCTGTAGCTGACCTGCCTTCTGTGTTCCTCTGAGGCCAGAAACTGCAGTCTATGACATTAGTACCTCATTCTAAAACAGAGGGGTAGTAAGTAAAGGATTAATTGCTAGAGCCTTTTCCCTTTTATCTAGATGCCTCTCACTTATCAGACTAAGAGGAAATTTGGCACAAAAAATACTTCAACTGAACCAGTAGAAGAAAAAACTTTTACAGAAGCAAATATGCAAAAACTCACATAAATTCATATACAGAGTCACACATGGATATTTATATATTTTTATTCAACATACTTGGGTCTAACTTGCATCCATTCTCATAATTACATAGTTACACGTACACACCATACTTACATATGTATTTGGAGCAAAACAACTAGGAGTAGTGCTGAAAAAACTCATTCATTCTGGATGAAAAATGAGCTCCAATCATTATTGCATAGAGAAAGAAAAAGATATACCCTTTATTGCTAAATGAATTAAACCCTTGTCTGTAAGAAGAAAGCTTTATTCTTTTTCATAAGACTAAGCCTGCCTTGTTATTAAGAGAAGACTGTTCTGACCCATGGTAAGGAGAAGCCTGTTTGCTTCTTCAGCTCTCTCTGCAGCTTCTTTTTCCTCTTTCCCTCTGTATTCTGCATAGTGTTCTCATAGTTTTTTTTTTTTATGTTACCTTAGTATCTAAGTTGTTCTACTCTGCATTCTCCTTCTAATCTTGCTCTCTCCTCCTACTCTGATGTCACAATAATGTTCTTACTCTCAATGCTTTTTCTCCCAATGCTATGTCTTTACTTCTAAGTTCTTGTTGAGTTCAGTTCTGTCTAAAATGTTCTCTTCTGTCCTGACAAAAAAATTATCCTCAGTTCTGTTCTAAAAATTTCTATTCAGATCTGTCTAAAAAGTGTTCAGTTTAAAAAGTTCTCCTCAACTCATTTCTGTCTCTTCTCTTTGTCCTCAGCACATATATATGATCACATGGTAAAATATTCATCACAAGTTTACACATATATTCAAATAATAAATTAAATAAGAAGTTAACAACAGAGAATATTTACATGCATATCCATTAGGAGTAATTATCTGGCTAAACATTCGTCACTTCTCACAGCCCCACAATTTCATGGAGAGATAAAAAATAGCGATGTTATCACAGATAAACCCAGTCAATATTTAATCTTTTATCCTAGCACCTATGGTGAATCTTTAGTTCTCTTTTTATGATCTTTGGTAAATGGTTTTACAACATTTTAGAATGTACTATATGAGAAGTAGAATGTCTGTTTGCTATCAGAAGTCACATTAAATCTGGCAGAGTTTTCATTGAAGTTTTGATTATAAGAAAGGTCGTAATAGAACTTCCACTATAAAAGACCTTAACAAATACTGATATCATTTTAGGAGTTCTTATAGGGTCATCATTAAGAATTAAGAAATAATCTGTTTGTTGATATAGCATCAGTACAAGACAGTATGTCTTTGCAGTTTGGCAGAAATTTGCTCAAAATAGTGCACTAATGCCTAATAATTGTTATATATGTTTAATAATAATAGGAAGAACATATTAATAAAGAGAATCTTTCTTACAGCAAGCACCTTCATCATCTCCCTAGCCCAAAATATTATCTCTTAACCTATTCTATAATGTATTGAAGTTATTGTAGGACACATTTATAAAACTGTGTCACTTTGATCAGACTAACCACTTTTAAATAGTTTTACACTGTAGCAGAAATACTACATTGAAAGACTAGTTTTTAATATGTGAACATGTCTGAAGCTCCTAACAGAAGAGAAATATGACCAGAGGATATTGATCAGCAATGTTCAGATGCATTTTAGAATTAAAGTTCAATACAAAGTTCCCATTGCATGGGAGAATAAATTCTGAAAATTCAGAAAATCTTAAAAAAAAAGAATTAAATCTTTAACGTGATCCAAGCTTTAGATGGTTAAAATCTGCAGGACCTGCTTTCCTGGTACAATATCTGACACTTGTTCACTTATAGAATCCATCAGTCAATTTCTATTTCTATTTAAGAGAGACTTTCTTCTCTATGGTTTCAGATTAAAACATCCTGTTTATCATCTGTATCCTACTCAGGAATCACCAGCCATATATGGAAACAGAAAGATGATGGAACATGGCTGTTTGTAGATGGCTTGCTTTGTATGCTTAAATCCCTGGGTTCCATCTCAAGCACCCCATAAGATAGATATGTATGTAAATTCCTATAACCCCAGCACTTATGTGGAAGAGACAGAAGAACAAGAAGTTCAAAGCCAATCTTAACATTTTGAAAGTCTCAGGTAGCCTGTGATAAATGAGAGCCTGGTGTAGGAATAGAGGAGTACTTTAATTACTATTGAACAACTGACATCTCACTCACAGCAAATATTTATCATCATCATCATCATTATTACTGGATATTTTTATAAAATCTCATACATTTCTATAATGTATTTTGATCATATGTATTCACCACTAACTTATCCATGACCACTGGATCTCCTTCACATATTTATCTCTGAATTTCATGTCTTCTTTTTTATTATTGTTGTTATTAATCTCATGAGTCTAATTAATGTATGTGTACTGAGCCATCATCTGGGGACATGGGCAACTTAACAGTAGTCAAATCTACAAAGAAAACATCCTGCAGTTGGCTGATCATTTTGGTTTGGTCTTAAGCATTCAACTCAAGGTACCATGAATTGTTGTGTGAAAAAGTCATATGTCCTGAAGAGAAGATTTCAAAGTAATTCTCTCCTTCCATCTCTTAACTTACTTTCTTCCTCTGAAAGTCAACAATTTTTCCCTTCTTGACTGTTAATGGAATGAATCAGCTGAAAAGAAAAAACAAACAAACAAACAAACAAACAAACATCCTTCTTTGACCTGAGATTGACTGTACATTTTCGTGTGGTTTTTTACCTGTTGCTATACTTCACTAACAGGAGAAAGGGGGCCAAATGGCTCAATCATAGCACATCTAAGTCTAAGAATTAGAAGGGACTATCAGTTGTTCATTCACATCATCTTTGTGACCATGAGCAATTTTCTTGTTCTTTCCAAACTATAATCATCTCTAAAATGGGCAAAATGCTAACTGCTTCACAGATTAAATAGAAGACCAAATATGAGGATGTGAGTAAAAGGTTGTCAGCGCCAGATAACTGTGGGGAGGAACATACCTAGCTATTGCCAGGTAACTGTGGAAGTGGAGTTTATCAGATTACTAACAGTGAGCATGGAAAGATTCCAGGAATAGGAGTATACTTGACATTGAAATAAGGGCAAGTTTGAGCAAACAGCATCTTCTCTTCCTCAACTATTGTGCTAATTGTTTCATTCACATGACCTTGTATGTTAGAAAAGGATGTCCTCACTCCCATGGCTGTGGCCCTTCCTTTCACTGTCTTTTCATTCTTGGGTATATGTCTGCACTGATTTAGTGCTTTTTGAGGCTTATTATAATAATAACATTCGTGTGTCTTTTTTTTTTTTCCTTTCTGGGAACTAAGAAGGGATAGAAGCCTCTGATTGAGATTAAACATTTTCCACAACATATTTGCACGCAATGTGGGACAAAAACTCACTTTTAACAAAATTGATTTCAGCTACCCAAGAAAAAAATATAAACTGTCCCATCGGACTAGGAAGGTCAGGGAATGGTCTCTTAGCAAGTAGATTTTTTCCCTCAAACATCATTGAGTGGTATATGATTCCAATGGGTGATTTCCAGTGTTGAAACAAGAGCTAAAATACAGTTATACTCTCCAATTGATTACTCACCAAATGGAAAAGCCCATGAGCAACAAACTGGGGCTCCCAAAGTTCTGCTTTCTGCTGCCTCAGAGATGTAATCTAATTGTCTGGATGCTAATACCTTCTGCTAAGCAATGAAGCAAGCAACATTCTGCTGTTCAGAATGCTAGAGCAAGGCTGAATGCCTTCCACAATCAGAAAATTTTAAAAGTAAGATAAATTAAGATTTCAAGGTTACCTTGAGATATCAGTCTCTATAAACATGAGCTTCCACAGAAAAACTGGTTTGCTTGGCCTAGCACATCACACATACATGGTGGTTTGACATTATACTTAAATAGAGGGAAATTGGAAAGAAATTGATTATATAGAAGAATGTTTAATTTATATAAAGAGAAAAGGGATATAGGCATATTTATAGACAGATATTAATCTCCAAAGAAAGGAGAAAGAAATAAGAATTGATATAAATGTGTTCAAGGGTACATAGATAAATAAATAAATACAGGCATTGGGTTTCAATACTTGCAACACAAAGGCAGTGACAAATTGGTTTCCTGAGAGTTCTAGGCCATGCTAATCGGCAAAATAAATGAATGTAAGCCCATGCTATACAAAGAAGCCCTATTTCAATGAATTGTAATAATTTCTTTAAATCATTTTAATTATTTTAAATTGTTTTAATTATCACATTGAAATTGGTTACAAGTTTGGTGGTCATTACTTTATTGCAAGTCATCTATAAGAGAGGTCAAAATAGAACAGACCTAAAAAAAAAAAAAAA
>NW_021605506.1:839424-866263 GCF_004785775.1 Grammomys surdaster
TAGCCCTGTCTGTCCTGGAACTCACTCTGTAGACCAGGCTGGCCTCGAACTCAGAAATCAGCCTGCCTCTGCCTCCCAAGTGCTGGGATTAAAGGCGTGCACCACCACCACCCGGCTCTACTTTTAACTTTTAATGACTTCAAATTACTACAACAAAGATATGATCTTTTGGGAAAGAAGCTCTGTATTTGTGGTAACAGGCAAGGAAAATAGGTGTTGTAATCTTCCCAAATTAATAATGATCAGATATGTTAGAGGAAGAGCACCTGAAGTTCTTAGTTGCAGACAGGAAGAAAAAAAATCAAGAACAAAATAGGACAGGTAACATACTTTGCTGATTCCTGTACATGGGAACAGCCCTAAACTAGCTCAGACATAAAGGATTCTCTAGCCAGAACTTCACCAACAAGTAATCAGTAGCTTTTGTTGAGTATAGAGTCCCTAAGCTTCATTATCCCGTCTTTTGATATGGCATAAATGGAGAGTTACATTACCTTTTGTTTTTATGTTCAAACAAACTGAAAAGAAAAATCTTTAAATATTGATACAAAATTTAAGATTAATTAGTTTATAGCATATATATGTTTCAACTCTTAGATAGGTATTAAGCCTACAACTCATTTAAAAATACAAGGTTTATCCCCAATTCTTTTAGTAGCTGCTATTAAAAACTTTAAGAGAAATAGCCCAAGTTAATAATCAAACAATCAAACTCATAGTCATGTCAGATACTAGTCTAGATGATCATGTATATCCTACATTGAACAGATAACAGATAGCTAGTGCTAGTCAATGTTTGCTTATTCAGATATCCTATAAACAGATAGTCTTCAAAAGCATCAGAGATCCACAAAATATGACATTTAAAATCATTTCATTATTAATAACTATTTTGACTCTTGATGGTACCCCCTTTCCACCTCGAAGAAGATGATGAACATCAAGAACTACTATATAGAGCTATTTCAACTATGGCAAGATAGCTACTGGGAAAAAAAAAAGCCCTAATTTCATGTCTGGAAAATATTCAAAAATGTTCAACCTTTATGGCCATAATTTCAAGATTCTTATTTTATGATGTCTTTTTCTTCCTCATCTTCTTCACTCCTTGTGGGTCTCCTCCAACCTCAAATCTGTGAATTGTAAGCTTCGCATATCTCAATTTTGCTCACGTATAGACGGCGAACATCTTTATTTAACCAATAGTTTAAATTAAGAAACAAAATCACAATGTTTGTGCAGATTCTCTCATTCCAGGATATTCACAAGGTCTTAGGGCCAGTATTTAATACTACAGCTGAGAACAAAAGACCAAAGCTCCACAAATCCCCTTTTCAGTCCAATAAACTTGTTTTTTTCTTTTAGAAATAAATTCAATATAATTATAACTTTTATGAAAACTATAAGGTATGACATATATTTAAATGTTCAATATATTTAAATATTCTGTTACACTTGGCAATTTAGACAAAGTATTTTATCATGTATCCTATCTTGAAATCATGACCATAAAGGTTGAACAACTGGAGTTAAACACAATCTAAATAGAATATGACAAATCATATTATGGTGTTTTGGCAGGGAACTAAATATAATAGCATAGAAAGAAGATATTTGCCTACTCTTATGCTATTTAAGGCTTATAATAACAATGAAAGTGTTATACCTTTTATTCTGAAACTGAATGATCTAAGGACAGATAAAAACCCCTATTGTATTTATATATATATATATTCCACAATGTTTAGAAAGTGTCTTTTTTTCCCCAGTTGATAGTGTTTATGTTCTTAGAACACTCTGAAGAATCATGTGAGTCTCCTGAATATAATTGGATATTCAGTTCTTTATAATTTAGACTCCTTGATGATCTTCCTTTTTATGTCCTTCTTTCTCCTCCCTCTTCTCTTCTTCCTTTGTTTCCTTCTTTCTTAAATAATCTTATATTTATAGGTGGTATCTTTATAACTGAGTACTATGCCAATGTAAAGGTGTGGTCGTTGTGAACCATCCCACATGCTAACCAGAGGTGACTTGGTTCTATCTTGACTCCACCATGGTCACCTCTTCAGTGTCTTCTAACTGAAGTGTTTAACAGCCTGCAGAGTGAGTGCCTCACAATTCAGAGAGACACTGTGACCTTTCCTATGCATTCTTTCTTTCAACTGAATCTGATCCTTTTGCTCTCACATTTTGGTATTAGTGATAACAATAAAAACTAATAAACATACCAAAGGACAAAACAAACAAACAAAAAACGGGTCATAGATTCAACATTTTCTTTGGTTGTCTTCAGAGCTAAACATAACACCATCTAAAGCTTTTTTTCTTATGTAATGGAAAAAATGTTCAGTGAAACTCTTCTAACTTCCCTATCACTCACTCAATAGCAATGATTTCTTTCCTCCAGTCTGCAACTGCATGATTCTTATTTCTTTCAAGGGCTTTATCAACAGCACTTTCAGCATTGATATTTGTATTCACAATCTATCTCTAATAACTCTGGAATTCTGAAATACATGATACATTTGTCTTTAATGTGGTGCCTTACTCCCTTCTGAACCATCATACAGAAAACTTTAATTATCTGTGTTTTTCAATGTCTGTACATGTGAGTTAATGTTGATATGGTGTATATATTCTTGAGGGTATAAATATACATGTTCTTGTGGGTATAAATTTCGATGTTTATGTATATAGAGGGCAGAGGTTAGCCTTCAGAATCTTTTTACCTTTTTAGAGAAAAGTTCATTCACTGGGCCTAGGTCTTTACAATGCAGATAATCTGGTTGGCTAGAAAGGGCCAGAGACTCCTTTGTCCCCTTGTCCTTGTACTGGAATTATAAGCATGCACCACACAACACATAGTTTGTGAAGATGGAGTTTTGTGTAGCACTTTACTAACTGACTCATCTCCTCAGACCTTATAACCTGTACTTCTAATAGAAATCTAGTCAATGAAATATATGCTTTTCCTACTGTGATTCTCATCCTTTTCCAGTCCCTTACTTCAAGTTTCTGAATCACTGGTATTATCCTAAGCAGCTGTTACAAATGTTCCCAATTTCCAGATACCAAAATACATACTAGTTTTCTGTCATTTCTATAAAATGAAATCATAGAGGCTTAAAATAATATCAATCCTTTTATCTATACTTTCAGAGATCAGAAACTCAGTACAGGTCTTTAGGCTAACTGAGTGACTCACAGAATATCCTTCTATCTTTCTGGACACTTTGAGTAGTTCCGGCGTCTCGATGAAAGGACCTAATCAAACTCAGTTTATCTTACCAAGTTCCTATGATATCTGATCTACATTTTATGAACTCTCCTCTCTTGGAGAGTTCTCTCTTCTTGGTCACACTCCTTCTCTTGCCCTGGTATATTTCTGACTTTCATTGTAAGAGCCTCAGTTGTAACACTAGTACCGTGTAGATTATTTAAAATCTTTTTATCTCACTGTTGTCAGTTTAGTTGTATCACCATGTACTGTTTTAAATATGATGTCAAAATAGTTATAGATTTACAGGTTGGCACAAGGACATCTATAAGGAGGTTTGGTGGTTTGGATGAAAAATCTTCCCTATAAGCTTTTATATTTGAATGCTTGGTTTAAAGTTGGTGATTCTTCGAAAGTTTCTGAAAGCATTTATCTTGCTAATACAATTACATCACTGCAAGTTGGTGAGGAGCTTTGTGGTTCTGTAGACTCATTTTGCTTTCTGTTGTTCCCCTCTGCTTGCTGAAAATGCAATTATTCAGCCTCGTGCTACATTCCCTGATAGTTGCATGCCTTACTCATAATGATGTACTCCATTTCATGGGAATTGTTAGACAAAATAACCCTTTACTTTTCCTATGTTGGTTTTGTCAGGGAACTCTTTCACAGGAGAGTGACTAGTAACAGGGGACTGTTGTTCTGTTTAAGTTACATTTCTTATATATATTTCATATTACAGGATGACTTGGCAAGTATATTTTCCATCCTGTGAGCTGTCTTGTCACTTTTATACTATCCTTGATTCACGAAAGTTTTAAAGTTTAATGAAGATATATTTATATATTTTTTGTGAATATTATGATGTTGTAACAGATATTAATAACACAATATCAGTAAGTATAAGACTTCAATATGATTCTCAAACACTTAAATCTTTAATATATTTTGAGTAATTAAGATTTGTGTAATAGCCTGATTTGACCCTCGTGATCTGTCATCATTTATCTGAAAGACTGTTTTGATTATCAAAATGATTTAACATTCTACAAAAGATAATTGACTAAATAAAAATATGTGTTGGGGCTGAAAATTTGGCTTGGAAGTTAAGAGTGTATACAGCTCTTACAAAGACATAAATTTCACTCCCATCATACATAAATTCAGTTCACAAATATCTGTAGCACCAGATTCAGAGGGATCTTGTTGGAGCCAGTTGGTCAATCAAAGTGGAAACCACAACCGGAGGAATGAGGATGATTATAGGAAAGACAGAAAGAAGATGCAAGAGACAGGTATGGGAGGGCTGTTGGTAAATACCATGTCAGTGAGCAAGTGTATTTTCTCAGTGCCTTTTAAATGAAAGCAACACAAAGCAAGATCAATTCCGGGAAGATAAACAATGACCACAAATCCGTACTCAGTAAGTTTCCGGTGCACAGTATCTATGTTTTACTAAGACCATATTCTTAGGCCTTGGACAGTTTCTCAAGAACATATGCATAAGCAGAAGAACTTTTCAGGGTATAACATATGTCTTATTTAAAAACAAAAACAGATGTTGACAGACTCATTTATGATTAATTACAAGTAAAACATCAGTGAAACTTAATTCAGGAAGTTCTCACCATAGGATCTGAAGCCTTCTGGACTCCATAGATACCCTGAATCATGTACATAGACTTACACACAAAGAAACATAAACACATAGTTCAATATTAAAATGAATCTTATAAAAGGAGACAATGATATATCTAGACTTTCCTGCTATTCTATTATTTCCATAACTATACAGTTATCCATATAAGGCTATCCAGATTGACTATTTAATAAATTTTGAAATCAGAAATGTAATCACTCTGTTTTCTTTTAAAGTATATGCGAGTATATTTCTGTGTAGGTATACTCATGTGAATTTAGGTGCACATGGTGTACAGGAGCAGGCATCAGATCACCTGGTGCCATGTTTACAAGCAGTCTCAACCTATTATGCATGGTATGTAAAACCAAAGTCTGCAGGACTAGAAGATGCTCTTAACTACTGAGCCATCTCACCATCCCATCAATAATGTTTCTTTAATAAAGCTCCCTTTACAATTATAAAATTTATATATTTTCATATAATTTTATGAAATATTTGAGAAAAACTGATAGAAATTGTACATAATCTGCAAAACAATATGGAGACCATTCTGTCTTCACTACTTCAGGTGACAAAAGTGGAATGTGTTGAAAATTATTTAGGCATTCAATTTCTCTAGAGGAAGTTTATTTTAACAGTCTCTATGATGACTTTCTTTTATCCTATTTTGATGACATGTTTAATAGATTTGCTCACTGTTAAAATATAGGGACAGAATTAGTTGTTCCATATTGAACAGAGTTCATGTGATAATATAGACCTCGGTTAATATTTGTAAAAGAAAGATTCTTTATTTTTAACTTTTTTTCTTTAAAGTTTTCAGTATACAATGCCAAATCAGCTTTATACAGAGATGATTTTAATTCTTTCTTTCTATTCTCGAGTACTCGAGTTTGTTTTTTAACCCTGGATCCTTGATCTGGAAACAACACTGGACCTACTTGTTGATTCTTTATCATAAGTGGAAAGCTTGTTTAGCTGTCAGTGCTACACATTGTAATAGCTATATGTTATTCTATAAATATCTTTAACCATGTTAAGTAAGTTTTATTTCTTCTTCACTTTTACTATCTTTTATTCATTATTTTATTTATGTACATTCCAAATCTTGCCTTCTTCCTGGTCCCCCCTCCAAGAGTTCTTCATCCTATCTTCCCTCCCCCTTGCTCCTGAGAGGATGCTTCCCCACCCACATACCCTCTCCTACCTCACCCCACTAACATCCCCCTTCCCTGAGGCATCAACTTTCTTTAGGATTATGTTGAAATAATTATTTAAAAATGGCCACTGGTCAAATCGAGTATCTAAGCTGCAGCAACTTTGCTTAGCTCAGATGCCACATTTCTCGACCAGAGGCCAAGTGCACACCACAGCTAGAAATGGCCAGCCAGAAATACCAGCCCTGCCACCCATGAGACGTCAGCATGGGAGATGGCTCTGCCAATCTCTCATGCTGTTTCTGCAAGGCTGGGCATTTCTCAGACCATCCCACCATCCACATGGACCCAGTTGGAAAATGAGACTCTAATGCTTAAATCATCCAAAAGTTTATATGTTTGGTAATAATCAGTCACAAGATGCCCATACAATCAGAAGTGTAATCCAATACCCAACCTAGATATACCAACTACCTTTGACTACTACAGACATGTGAACATCAGCCTCCATGTCCCCCTCTCTTTTCCTCTCTCCTAGCTCCTCCTCTTCCTTCTTCTTCTCTCCTTCTTACTCCTCCTCTTTCTCTCCTTCCTCCTCCCACCTTAGCTCCTCCAACAGGATTAAATACATCCTTACCCACTGACCCCCTATGAGGTTACAGTCTTCTTTAACTCCTTCCATCTTTTCCCTACCTTTACATAGGGGTATCTAACCTCAGTCCAATGGTTGGCTGTAAGTATCTACATCTTTTCTCAGTCAACTGCTGGTAGAGCTTCTCAGAGGACGACCATGCTAGGCTCCTGTCTGCAAACACAACATGATATCAGTAAGAGTGTCCAGGTTTGGTGCCTGCACATGGGATAAATCTCAAGTTCAGTTGGTCTCTGGATGGCCATTTTTTTTTTTTCATAAAAATCCTGTTAGGTTTTTTTTTTTTTTCAAAAGCATTTTCTATATCAGTTGAGAGTATCATTTGGTTTTCAGTGATCATCTTTTTAACACTGACTAGTCACTTGGTCATAGTTCTGTGACCAATTCCACCCTCACAGGTTTTATGGGCTTCTACAGAGAGATGTTATTACTCTGATGAGGAATTTTATATCTGTATCTGTGGGGCAGTTGGCTGTGAGAGACAGCTGGGTACCTGGACGAGCACAGGCCTTGAACCCCAGATAGTATCCTAATGTGTTTGTGGCCTTAGGTCATGTAGCACAGGTAGGACAGGTAGAGGGCATGACTACAGGTCACAGAGCCTCAAGAGATCTCCATATTAATGAGATACCTAAAGACCAGAGGGCGTAGCCAATTCAGCATTCCTTCCAAGTCCATTCTCCTTGAAAAAGATATTTAACCTCAGACACACTCTGAGGACATGGGGTACAGCTTCATCCACTTTCTACCATGACAATAAATCTTTTAAAATCATGGATCTCCTCTTGTCTTTGGGACACACCATGGAGAACCTTAGAGGGGGCTTTCAACCAGTGAGCCACCAGAAGAGCTCTCTGCATTCCAATCATGGGGAGCCCTGACAACTCAAGCAAGGTAGCTGAGCCAGCAATGACCCACCCAAGTGAGTCACCTCGACCAAGAATCTCTACCCCGTGGGGCACCGTCAAAGATTTTCTCCCTTGTCCATCTACGCTGAGGGGCGGTCCAGCTCATATGCCTTCCCATCTCAGTCCTTCCGTGGTCTCCCAGCAGTGTCTGCAAGCCCAAGGGCTAAGACCAGCCAATCTCTGATCAGTCACCTTGGCCCGGAGACCCCAACCCAGGAGCTCTACCCCCGAGGAACATCAGACTGTGATATCCCCATGCCTGGAGTGGAGTTCTGAGACTTTTCACAGCCCAGTGTCCACCTGGCATCACATGGAGTGAACTCAGTCAAATTCTTGTGCTTCTGCTCCACTGAGCTGTGTCAGACAAGTGGGATCCACAACTTAGCCCAACAGAATCCATGTCCAGGGACAAGAGACAGCACCACATGTATCCAAATAGATGATTGTCTTTACTATTTTTGTTGTAAGGTATTTTATATATTTTACTAGCAAGGCAATTGTGGCCTTGTGGAATAAAGTTGAAACTGGATTTCTAGTTTTTGTGGTTTGGGATATTTTTTTAAAAAATTAATTTCTACAATTTGACTATATTAAAGCAAAATTTTGTTAATAATTCAACCACTTTAAATTGTTATTAGTTAATTTGTGTTTCCTTTATCCAATTCTTATACTTTTTATTTATCTAATAGTTGATACCATTGAGTTTTGCTATTTTTTGACAATCTCGATATTATGCACCTATAATTCCTGTTGATCCTATAGATTCTCCAGTAACATCCACCTTCTTAATTTACTTTAGTGATTTGAGAGATTAGATAAATAGTTCTCATATTTTTTTTTATTTCTCTTTAAAAGAAATATAAAACTTCAACTAAGTTTTCTTGATTTAAATTACTTTTGTTTTTCTTTAGTGCTGTATTACTTGCTTAAATACACATTACTGAATTTTAATGTTATTATCTGTTGTTTAAACAATATTCTTTATAATGATGTGTTGAAAGATACCTAGATAGATATTTGTGGCTTAACCAATAATCTATCCTGTAAAAAGCACCATCTTGTCCTGATCAGAATTTTTGTTAATCACAAGAAGAGTTATCTGAGAAAATCTTCAATTCATCTAATGGAAGAATTTTAAATTCTTGTATTAAAATCTGTGTGATGAATCAGCTCATTGCACATGGTGTCATTCATGAACAGGTAGCAATCTGAATTAGTCATGGGGAAGAAGTCAGTATGCATCATTCCTCCATGAACTGTACTTCAGTTCCTGCATATAGGGTCCTTCAATAAGTTCTTATCATGACTCTCATGGTGATGGTCTGTAAACACAAAATTAGCTCTATTCTCTTAAAGCTAAGTTTGGTCAGGGTGTTTTATCACACCAAGAGAAATGAAACTAATGCAATTTTGTGTATGTACTTAAACCTTTATTCTGCTATTGATAGATGTGAGTTACTCTTAATTTGGTATGCAGTGTTCATATTTTCTGTGTTTTTACATTCTTCTTATGCTTTATTGAAAGTAAAGTGTTGAAGAGTCCAAATATTATCATGGAATTCAATATTTCTTTCCTCAATTCTGTTAGATTTTAAAACACAAGTTTGAAATTTTGCTTTAATGCCTATATATAAATAACTACTTTATATTCAAAGAACTTAATTCTGACTTCTATTCTCAATTTATTTTAAATCTGAAAGGGCTCCTGGTGTTAATATTTAAGTCCTCTTTTATTGGAACATTGTCATTAGGTGAATATAACCAACTAAAACCCTTAAATTAATCTCTGTAGTAATATTCTGGTATGTTTTTGTTCTATGATCAAACACTCTTCCCTTAACCAGCTTAAGAAGTGGGGAAAAGACTATGTGGCTAACACCCTGCAGGTCAAAGTTGATCACTCACGGAAGTGTGGTAGTTTAAATATACTTAATGCAGGGAGTGGTATTATTAGGAGGGGTAGCCTTTTTTGACCAGGTGTGGGCTTTGTGACTCTCCCCTTAGCTGCTTGAGGACTCAGTATTCTCTTGTCAACCTTCTGATCAAGATGTAGAAATCCCAGCTCATCTCATGTCATGCCTGCCTAGATACTGTGATACCCCCACCTTGATTATAATGGACTGATCTCTAAACCAGTAAATCACTCACAATGAAAAGCTGTTCTTTCTTTAAGATTTGCCTTGATAATGGTGTCTCTTCACAGCAATAGAGATCTTAAATAAGACAAAAATTAAAACCAGAAACTGAGAAAAAATGTGGACTTATGCTGTTGCTGGCTTGCTCATCTGTTCATGCTTAGCTAGATTTCTTACATAGAACAGGGTCACCTATCTACGGATAAATTGTTCTATAATAGGCTGTGTTCTCCTACATCAATTAGAAATTAAGGCACTCCACCTAAAATATGTCCAGATGCCAATTTGGCCTAAGCAATCCTCAATGGATACTCTCTATCGATTTTAAACTGTGGCATGATGACAATCATTCAAACTAGGATAAGCAATGGTTTCCAATTTTATATCCCTGGTTCTGAAATATCCCCAGATTCTAGATTTTTGTGTGAAGCTTCTCTTCTATTTTGTAGGTATGTTATCCAAATTTGTCTCAAAACATAACTTATAGATTATTCTCTTTCTAATGTCTTATTAGTTTCAGAACTTTATCTTCAGCTCCTCAATAATATTCTGGCACACTTATCTCCTAATAGAACCAATTACTCCACAAATGTAAATTGTGAAATCAACTCTCATGTTGACTCCACTCTTGTCACCAATATCATATACCATCCCCAGTGTTGTAGTCACTTCTTATTTATTCTCAACCATCCATGTCTAATCAATCCAATTTCTAAAATGAGTCATTTAGTAATTAGTTCAGGGCCCTTCTTTTTGTAGTATACACTGTAGATTTCCACTTAGAATGAAATCCAACTTATTTCCTAAAACGTTAAAGTCCCTCTGTGGGTTAAGACTGAGTAACTATCCTATCATTTTCAAATTTCATCTTTTACCAGAATATGTCTGTTTCCTTCTCATTTTAGGTATTTGGCATTTGCTCATTCAATCTATTGGTAACATTGTGTATGTCATGACAGCAGTTTGAGGCAGATGCTCTTGTGATATTCACAGTCAGGAAGCAAAGACAGATGGAAGCTGCTGCCCACCCTTCTTATTTTCCTTTTATTTAGTTCAGAATTTCAGACCATAGAGTGGCACTACTCAAAGAATGGGTCTTCTCAATTCAGTTAACTCAATCTACAAACTACCTCACAAACATGTCTGGAGAATTGTCTCATAGATGAATCTAGATCCCATCAAGATGACAGTTTTAACCAAAACCTCATATTTTTCTTAACTGTTACATTTTCATCATATAGTCTTAGCTTTAATACTCCTTAAATATGTTTCCAATCTTCTAAAACCAACCTCCTTATGAATATACCAGATACTATCATAGCTCCAGATCCACTTCACAGCACATCTCATTTTACAACATTCATGGTGCTTAATTGTCACTTGAAATATTCTGCTCTCTTATTAGCCTAATTGTTGGAATAAAGGCAGTGGCTGCCTCTTCTAAAGCACCAGGGGCCACACAGCCACAAAGGGTATGCTTCAGGAGCATCTAATTGAAGACTACCTGAGGTATCAAGAACTGCTAACACAGAAAAACCAAGCAATTGGGAACTGCTGTTTGGAAATTATGTTTGCTAAGGAGCAATGAGACATGGGTGAAGGGTATTAAAAGTGTTCAGATTAGCTTGTTCCTGAGTACTCTCTTGATCCCAATGTCTATGCCATTGATTTCTCACCCCCTCTCCTCCATCGCCCAAGGGCAGAGAGGGGCAGCAGGTATGTGGGAGCAGCTCCCAAATGCCTTTTCCATTCCAGAAACTGATGGCTCTTGAAAATTCCAATTGCGCCCCCCCCAAGGATGTAAAAACAGCCTGTCTGGAAAAGAACTGTGAGACAAACATTTAGGATTTTCCTCATCTCCCCCTTGTGAGACATGGCTCCTGAGTTATATAGTTCTTTGAGATACCAATGGCAGGTAAGATCCTGGAGGACAGGGCAACCTTACACATACACAGTCCAGTAAGCTGGGAATCCTCCTAGGTGGGATCAACAATGTCAAGGCAATGGCACCTCTGATCTCATTAGGCTGTCAAAATTTAAAAACAAAAGGGAGGACATGTAGGAGGAATGGTGGTAGCTACCTCTGCATAAATGCCAGGGACTGTACTACTACAAAGGCAACTCATACAAGAGGACCTACTGTAAGACTGAGATACAAGCATTGTTGACACAGACAATACCAGCCAATTAGGAACTGCAGTTTGGAAGAGATGCTTGTGAGTGACCAGTAGGACACTGGAGGGTATTAAAGAAGATTTCATCAGTATTCATATTAGCTTGCTGCTATGTTGTCACCTGTTTCCAGAGCCTATGCCATTGATTTTATCTCACCTCATCTCCAACCCACAAGGGCAAGTAGGGTCAGGCATTGGGCTGTCCAGGGCATAGACAACATTTAATTAATACTTTTCTTCCTCTTCCATAATCTAAATTACTGTTAATTTTATGAGAGTATACATTTTCTGTTTTGTACAACTTGTCTTCCCTAATCTGAGGTGGGCACAACGAAGATGTTCAATACAAACTTATTTTATTAAAGTCTGATGAAATCATTCTAGAAAGGAAAGAGTGAATTATTTATTTAAGTGTCAATTTAACGAAACATACATCCTAACCACACTCAATCTGTTTTTATTCACTCCGTAATACATTTGATACCCTGTATAAATGAGCTCAATGGGTAAGGCACGTGTCTTTCAAACAGGAAAATGTCTAGAACACACATTTAAAAAGCTGCAAATGGAGGTCCATTCCTACAATCCCAGTACTTTACATGTAGGTACAGCTGGATCCCTGGGGACACTGGCCAGATATCCTACTCAGTAATATGCAAGTTAATGAAAGATCTAGTCTCAAAAACATAATATGGACACATCTAGGAAAAATAGGCAAAGTTGAGTTTTGTCTTTACACATAAAAACCTATGCACATGTTTACACACACATATGCAAAATTAATATGGTACATGGTCACATCTATGACTAGTGTTGATGTCATTAGAGTAGGATCATAAGGAATGAGCAGAAAAGAGGAACAGAGTGACAAAAACACTCAACATGCAAACATGCATTATCAGAGAACAATCAACAACAAGAGAAGCCGAGCAAGACACACTGTGAATAAAGCTAATAAAGATTAAGGATGTATATATAGAAACCAACAACAAATTATAAAAATCAAACTATGAGTTTTGTGCACAGTACAAAAATACAGTAAATTCCACTTAAATTACTATATACAACTTTAGGAACATTTTATGTTAATTTTTTAACTGGGACATTTGTTAGTCATAGCTCACATGCACTACCTTCATTTTTTCACTTTATGTACCCTATTTGTCCTTTTTCTTATCTTAGATAATTTAATATCAACTTTAATTATATATGTGTGTTTTGTAGCTTTTTCAGTGTGTGTGTGTGTGTGTGTGTGTGTGTGTGTGAGAGAGAGAGAGAGAGAGAGAGAGAGGGAGGGAGGGAGGGAGGGAGGGAGGGGGGGAGGGAGGGAGAGAAGTAACATAGAAACTAGTAATTATGAATGAGATAAAAAGTGATTTTCTGGGATGACTCTAAATTCACTTAGTATAATTCCTTCCTGTTGCATCCATTTTCTAATGGATTATGTGCCTCCATTCTTTCATGGCTGAAACAATTTCCTTGTGTGTATAAACTACATTCTTATATCCACTGCTCTTTTGTTGAATACCTTAGATGACTCCAAAATGTAGTTATTATGCTTAGTACTGTCATTGAGCTGGTATTATTGTGATATGCTGATTTGGGATCCTCTGAGAAAATATCCAGGAGGGATACAATGTTATCTCTAATGTTACAGATTGAAAACTCTGGAATGTGTTGAACTTCTCTAAAGCTTCTATGGGTTTTAGAATACACAGAAGGTAACTATTACTACATTGAATTTACAATTCTTATAAGGCCATGAGCTCTCAGAAAATAAAGCACGTACTCAGGAAACATAGAGCAATAGAGACAAGTTTCTTTACATCAGACCTCTATTCACATGTATCATTCATGATGGATATTCATGGTTTCAGGAATGAGTGAAAGATGAGATTAAAATGCTCATAGATAAGTAATCAAAAATATAAGATGCGTGTACACCTGTAGTAGCTTAAAAAAAAATACAGTGAGCTGACAGAGCATAGACCAAAAGTACTTCCTTGTTAAAGTACTGATATAATTAAAGAAAGATTTGCTATGGGAAGATAAAATTTGCCTTGAATCCTGAAGAATGGACAAAAATGGAATAAATGATGGACATGTGTAGGGATTTTAAGAAAATGTGAGGCAGTCAGTAGTAGATAAAGATGCAGTAGCTGGAGGATAGCAGAAGTGTCTCACTGGTGGCCAGTGATAATACCAAAGGTGCTCTGGAAATAGATTCCCTTAGATTAGCTGGCTGAAGTCTGCATTCTTGACAGCTAGTGCTCATCCCTAGTTTCATGAACAAGGCCAAGAATATGGAGAGGATTTGCAGCAGGCCATCAGGATCTCTAGACAGCTAGTGGTGATGCTCAGGAAATAGGGTTTCTGAAGACTAAACAGCATACTTAATGACCAATCATTCATATATATATCTAGTGGAGGAGTTAAGCACAATGAAAATTTGAAGACACTTTTCAGGATTCAGTTTTCACCATCTGTCTTATTGAAATTGAATTTTGTTCCTTCCTTGGAAGAGTAAGCATTACTCTTCAGGCTAGCTATCCCATGAGCTTCAAGGATGTTTCTACATCCCATCTGAAAATAGGACTGACGGGATTACAGATGCTCATTTCACCTCATACATTTTATGTGGATCCTTTGGAATAAACTCAGCTGATCAGGTTTATGTGGTAAGAACTTGAACACTGAGGCATTTCTTAAGCCATAGATTTCTGATTCTGTCTCTCAATGAGTTAAAGGGAGAAAATTAGTCTGTAATAGTTTACTTTCAGCACAATGTGGATCAAGAATAAGTTAGCATCTCTATTTAAATATATTCCAGAAATGTCAATTAATCTTTCTCTAACTATGTATTACTTTATCATGGGACAAAATAGAAAATAATTCATGCTAAAATAATTGGCTTTTCCCCTTAGTTACTCAATAAAGTGCATTTGAAGTGTTCATTTAAACTTGAAAGCAAGTGAATTTTAGACAGACTTCCTCTTGAGCAAGTAAGGTAACCTACCTTCTATCTTACCTGGGGATCTATTGATTATTGTGCTGTGTCATGTGTAGGTGTACAGTGGACACCGGTTCAAAGGCAGATTAGTGTCTTTAGTGTTCACATGTGTTTTGGAAATATAGCCAAGAAGGATTTTTAAAAATTTAGTTATATTCATGTAATGTCAAGAAGCCCAAAAATGTACTCAGAAGAATGAAATTTTGTGTTGCGTTTAAGTATATATTCTAGAAGTAAATCACTCATCAAGTGGATATTTCTGTCTACATAATTTATTTTTAATGAATCAGGATATTTCTTTGTTGCACACAAGGCAGTTCATACTTGTTAAATAGTACCCACTTATCCTCTGGTCTCCTCATGTTCTTCAAACAAAGATAGCTTCCATTCATCTTTCTAGCCATAGCAAGGTATGAAAGGCCTGCATGAGTGAGCAAAGCCTTGAACTCACTACTGACTAATCACTGGTAAGTTTCTGCAGGAACGAAGTACTATTTAGAAAGAGTTGCTTGAGTAGTTTGTCATATTTCTTCTTTCCTCTACTTTTTCTTAAATAATCAGGAAGATTCTTTAATTGACAGAACATGATGGTATAGGTATATGGATTGTGATGTGATATTCTGTTAAGGTCATTTTATGTGACATGATAAAATTTGATTAATTAGCATCCATCTATTCATTTACCATTTTTTCTGATGTGTCCCTTCAAATTTACCTTCCTAGTTGTTTGTAGCTCATGCCTGATGCATCAATATTAGTCAGTCACTCAGTTGTTACATATAAGCCTTTTAACAACAACTCCCCATATTTCTTCTCTTTCTTCCTCACCTTATTATAACTGCAAGTTATACATGGAGCAAAAACAGAGAAGGAGGCAAGTGACTGGGTGGCATGTTACTGATCAGAAAAAAAAGCCTGTGGAAGGGATGTCTGATGTAAAAATTAAAGCCCACTTTCTGCTTACAGCTTGGGGTACTTAACAGAGCAGAAGTTGGAGAGGATTCTATGTTTAGCCTGTGGTTAACAATATCTTGGAGAATCCAGTGTATTTTAACTTAAAAAATGTAAAGTAACCAATGAGTATCTTTCGTGGCAGATCCTGGCTATAGGTTAGAGGAGAATGCAAGACCATGTTTAGAGTTGTTGGGGGTTGCCAAGGGCATATCTCTGGGTCTGTGGTAAGGAGAAAATACAAAAGTCTAAATCAGTGATCCTCAACCCGTGGGTTGCAACCCCTTTGGGAATCACATGACTCTTTCAAAGGGATAGAATTAGACCATCAGAAAACATAGATATTTATACTGTGATTCTTAACAGTAGCATTTTTACAGTTATGAAATAGCAATGAAAACAAATCTTATGGGTATGGGTCATCACAACATTAAGAACTGTATTAAAGGGTGACATTAGCAAGGTTGAGAACCACTGGTCTAGAGAGACAAGTCACTTTGGTTCTAGAAGTCAAATTACTGTTGTTTCAAGAATTATACTTCAACTAAAATGGAAGAGTGTTACAAACTGATGTGGTCATGGTTAAAAGTAACGATTTTTCTACACTACTTGTGTGAGTTCAAATGTGCTGAGTTCCAGGTGTGATGAAGATGATGTGATTTTGGTGTTTTGGACATAGCTTCTTTCATTTAGCATAACCTCCCACATGTCCACAAATGATATGATTTCCCTTTTCTAAGGCAGAATAGTATTCTGTCATGCATAAATGATACATTTTCTTTTCTGTAGATATTTAGAGTGGCTCAAAATCCTGATTATTTTGATGAATGCTAAAATAAGAACAGGAAGACACCATCCCTTCATATACTGAGTTCATTTCCTAAGGATATGTGTTTAAATATGTGTATATGAGTTGCATGTTCTTTCTGTATCTTATTCATGTCTCCCCAGCCCCTCTCTCTCCTCATTCCTTTTTTCATTTGGCAGAAAAACAAAGAGATAGAACCCCAAGGATTATGCATTCTAGGCAAGATTTTTACATTTGAGCTACACCCTTACCCTGATTTTTAATTTTCCTCATGAATTGCTATTCTTTGTCCAAAGTGGTAGTTCTAGTTTTTCTTAGTGACAATAATAAATAAGTGTTCACTGTTATCTGAATCCACAACCCTGGTTATCTTTCATCTTGCTGGTCTTTCCACTTGGTTCAAGGTGATAGCTCATTTAATTTTCTTTTTATGAATTTATATCTTTTAGTTTTACATGTAAATATCTGAGTGTCTATGTGGGTGCATACCATGCGTATGTGAGGGTGAGTAAACCCAAAGTCTAGAAGTGGGCATCGTATCTCTCACTCCTTCATGAATGCTTAGAACGGAACCCAAATCATCCAGAAGAATAGCAAATGATCTTAACCTCTAAACCATCTTTCTAATTCTGTATTATAATGTTGTTTGTATTTCTCTAGTAATTAATGATGCTGAGAAATTCTTTACATTTATCTTTTTCAGATCATGTGGCAGCTTTCAGTTGATTTATTATCTTCCTGCAGTTGAATTGAGGTTTTCTCATATCATGGTTACTAAGGCCTTATTCTTTATGGCTTGAAAGTGTTTCTCTCACAGTAAAGGGCGACTTTACTATGCAGAAATTTTATTCAGCCTTTTCATTTTGTTTATCTTGTACTAGTCATATACAAAAGGGATCAGAAATAAAAACATCCAGATTCTTTCTTAATAATTTCAAAGTCAGGTCTTATATTTCAATTTTCATCAGTTTTAAGTTGATGCCTATATGGTATAAGATATAGTTCAAACTTCACTCTTCTGTATTAGAAATGCAGCCCTCCCAGCAGTCTTTACTTTGAATCTATTCAGCTGTTTATCTGTTCCTGGCAATTTTATCAAAAGTTGGCTGAACAAAACTGCTATTTCTTCATTTTCTGACCTATTCCATTGACTAACAGGATTGTTTTTATTATTAACTTCTTCAGAATTTATTTAAATATATAGTCTTTTTAAAAATAATACAGTCTGTTTTAAATGTACTGCCCCTCTTGATTTTCCCATTTCTGTGAGAAATTATATGTAGTAACTGTACCCAAATGTTACTGTAAATTTTGTTGGGTTTTTCTTGGTAAGACATAAAGTTTGTGCAGAAGTTAAAAAGAGCAGAGCTTCTAAGGTACTGGACACATGCAATAATGATCATATTAGTGCAAAACAGTAGTTTTTGTATAAAATATAAAGTATTGTATTCATTTATTCTAATCAAATTTATTATCAATATAGTTTTAGTATCAAATAAAAACTAAGCAGTCTGTAGAAGCTTCTCCACACACATGAATCATCTGGGATATTAATGTATTTTACCAAAACATGCTGGGCAGCATAGATGACAACTAATAAAAATCAATTATTTCGAGCTCTGGCACAATCTTTGGCAGCTCCATTGAACAGCTCTCTTAGTGTTTGCTATTTTTAAAACTTCAGGCAAGAGTCCTATGAGTATGGTAACATTCTGAGCTTCCCAGTACTTTGAACTTTGTTGGATTCCAAAGTTTTCTTCAAAGCTTCTCTCCAGGAGAAAATATTTCAGTTTGGAGGCAAACAGCCACACAACAATAACAAAAGTATAAGATGTAATTATTAATTTTTTATAGTTTGGCTTTAAACATAGTCATAACATTTTGATATCTTGACCTCTAGTAGTAGCCACATGCCCTGAAAGATATGACTGCATTAGGCATATTATCACATTCATAAGCTAATGATCAGCACATATGTTAAATAAGAAAATTGGATGGGACTTGAATATAAGTTAATTATACCTGGATGAAATTTAATAGCTGTATCTTTTTGCCCGAAATGCTTTATAAGGTCACCCATTTCCAAAAGCAATATTCACAAAATTAAATATAAATAGTTCATCACAATTAGATAATTAGTTAGCATATGATTTTAGTGTAATTATCCTTTGAGCTAATCCTTCAGGCATGACACTTGGTTCGATCAGAAGCAGAATGGTGCCATGAGGCAGAGCTGAGTCCTGCTGGCTAACAAGCAAAAGGCCCAAGCTCATTATCTTGTTGTTTTAATTAGTCTCCAGTGAGCTCTGTATGTAGGCAGTGCATTCAGCAGTCCACTGTTAGAAATAAAGTTGATATTGAAGATTCAAATATTTTCTATTAGAATATAGAAATATTTAGATGAACAGGTACATGAACTTTATCTGCATTAGAAGTGGGTAAACTTTTGTTTATGTACAGTACCTCATTTGAAATAAAAGCTGAGGGGTCTGGGAGAGAGTTCAGTTGAAAAGCACTTGACACACAAATGTGAAGTACTGAGTGTGAATTCCTGAGTACATATGTAAAGCCAGATGCATAGCTCCTGATGTAAGAAAGGATCAGAGAAAGGAGAATGACTGTAATCTCATGGGCTGAATTGTCTGGCATACGCAGTGGCAAAAAAAGATTGAGTTTCAAACATGATGAAAAGTGAGGACAAATATCAGAGGCTATATATTTTCTGGCCTCCAGATATATGCATGGAAAATGCACACTCTGCGCATAAATCAACATATACACACAACACAATTTGATAATGTAGAAGGAGAAATAAAACTATTAGAAGAGAAGGATACAGAAGAGAATGTCTTTAGCTTTGTGATATTGCTTTCAGTATGTTATATAAGCACAAGAATTTTGACTAGATAAAGGCAACTTGAAACACTTGTCTTTTACATTCCCAAATTAAAATTTTAGGCGATGCAACTGACACATATTGATTTTATTTTAGTATAAAACCATTAAGATTACATATATGCAACATTAAATTTCAAGATTTAAAGTACTGCTTCTGGTTAAAGTGATACTGTGATAAATCTTCATTGAATACCTTCCAGAATCAAATGAGGGTCAAATAAAAGCTATTTATAATTAAAGAGAATGACTTGATTTCATAAAGTTCTAATGTTGTTTAATGACTGTAGGAGATTTTGTTCAAGGCAGAAAACTGACATTTTGCCTTAGTCAATACACATTTTATTAAAATCAATGCAGTATATTAGGTTAGAACTACTGAGAGAATGTTAATAAAGGATGATCTATAAAAAATAAAAAAAACCTTCAAATTTATCTAAGATTTAACATGATGATAGCTACACTATCATTCTCTGCATCATCACCATAAATTTACAGAACACACTCAATGTCCTAGGCACAGGTCAAGAATCAATGGAGAGACATTTTTCTTCCTTTGTGGTGTTTAGTGACAAAAAATAAAATAGCTTAACATTATAAACAGGCTTCAGGTATCCAGGATTATTCAATATATCACCAGCATTTTAAAGAATTGTTTCTATTCTATTTTAAATGAGAATTCATTTAGTGAAAATATTGAAGAATAATGGCCTTCCCACTTTTTATAAATGAGTATTTAGTAGAAAGTAGAATAACTTCATATTCATGCTGACACATGTTTTATACTGAAATTGTTGTGTGTAAGTGTATATGTATGTATGTGAGTGTGTTCATATTAAGATGAGAATGTAAATGTATAGATGTACATGTATTCATGCACAGATTAGAGGATATTGGATGTCTTCTCTATCATTCACTGAATGAAGGACAAGCACTTTTGTCTGACTAAACTGTCTGCTCTCTAATCTCCTGGTATCTTCCTGAATTTGCTCCCCTTTATTTTATTATGCACATGCAAAGCCATGCATAGGTTTTTACAAGGTAGATAGAAATCTAAACTCTGGTCCTTAGGCTCATACAGCAAGTATTTTCATCCACTGATCCATCTTCCTAGGCCACAGTTATAGATACATGTACTTTGCAGGGTGTGTAGCTTTGATGCTTGTAAGGTATGCTCTTCTGTTTCAAAAGACAGGCTTATAGACAATTTTCACACAATGGTTTCCAAGAAGGCTGAGATATTTAACTCATGGTGCTGGATAATGTGCTGCAACTGAGGCCAGTCCTTTGTTTTCTTCTTATTCAATCTTCTATAAAATTAATCTTCTGTTTCCTAGGTTTTAATCTCCATTCTTGTTAATATTGAATATGTTTTACACTACAGCTATTTGGTTGGATAATAGTTAAAAACCTAGTATCTAGTATAGTAAAGAATAAAGTAAATGAGTAAGTCAGAAAGCATGTCATAAAAGAAAGGGATGTTGGGTCCAGTGAGTCAGCTTAATTTGTAAAGTGTTCATACTATAAGCATGCTGACCTGAGTTAAATCCCCAAAACTTATATATAAAAAAATAAAACACTGAACATGATGGTGCAAACTTGTAATATCTGATATGGAGTTGTAATATCTGCATGAAGCTTGCAGTCCATCTAACGTAAACCATTTGGCAAGTTCCAGGACAGTGAGAGACTATAACAGTGACTAAGAAAAAATATTGAGGTAGGTGACTGTCATGCACACACACACACACACACACGAACATGTGCACACACATATACATTCACACACAAATCAAACAAATTAACATAAAAAAAGGCATTATGACTTGCGGTACTACAGACAACCGGCCAAGGGAAACCTTGGCTGAAAACTTGACAATACCTGGAAATAGAGAACCTTGTTGAAAACTGTCTTTATCAGATTGTGGCAATGCCAAATATCCTGAAGTTGCTGTTCGACAAAGTTCTAGTGCTTGGACCACCTAGCCTGAACCTTTACTACTTTTGGTGAAAATTTACTATACAACCTTTCCTTTTATACTTATATTTTTCACTGTTAAAGCCCCTTCACTCTGGAAGCTAGAGCTAGAATAACAAAACTTGGGTACAAGAAAGAATGAAATTAATCAAAGTTCTCCAGAGAAAACAGCTATGCAGAAAATCAGTCTTTATTAAGAACTTCATTTAAATAAATATTTAGATCATAAATGAGTTTTATTAGTAAGTATGAGACAGAAAATTTGAGAAAAATGTTAATAAAGAAAGTCTTAGGGACATTTTAGAAGCTGAGAAAATTTAATTAAAACATTAAGTTTCTATGTTTGGCTTCACATATTTCAAACAAGTATGAATAGAGATCTTGATCACACAGTTAATGATAAGCCTTGGCACCTTCCTGAAGGCAAAAGTAAGCAGTTTAAGGAATCCTGTCATTCTTCTAGAATTTACAGAATTGTAATAAAAATAGGAATCCTGTTGAAACAGGGGTCCATTACAGAGACAGAGGAAAATATTTTGCTTCAATGAACTCTCTGCTTTCCTGAACTGAGTTATCAGAAAAGAACTTTTCTGATGTTATAGAGATAAACAAACAAACAAACAAACACACAAAAAAAGAGACCACCTTTGCTTTAGTAAGGGGTTGTCCTATACAGTATCTTAAGAATCAAAGGTAGTTTTATGTGAAATATTTAAACATAATATATAGTAGGAAGAAAGGGAGAATTACATCAGTGTCCGAGATATTGATCTTTTTTAGAAAGCCATGTTTGATATAACAGGCAGTAGAAAACAAATTTTAATCTATTTATTAAAACTGAAACAATCAAATTCAAAGAGAGTCACCCTGACTAGCATTACTGTAACCAAAAGTTTTATGACAGCAATCTTAAAGAAGGACATACTGAGTTAAAAGAAACTTGATTTTAGAATAATTTTAATTTTTCTCATAATATTGCTGGTTGCTTAAATTGCTTCTCTTTCGATATTCTTATGTAATCAAGGTAAACTTTAGAATTAAATGTCTTTTGAAACACTTTGTAACCAATGAATAAAGTTCCGAGGAAGTGATTTTATGCATAAATAAAGCCTGTGAGAGATACAGGTTGCCAGAATAGTAGGTCAAGCCATATCAACATGTGCTCCCTCTGTGTCCTTTCTCCCATAAAATAAAACTGAACAATGCCATGTGTCTGATTCTTCCGTAGATGCCCTTAGAATCACCTGTTCCAAGGTCTGCCCTCAATTGGAGCTGTCCCCAGCATGATTGTCTTGTTTAAATGTCTGTGGGACATTTTCTTGATTATTAATTGGCTTTGTTTGTTCTCTAATACTGTGAGAAGGTGTCATAACCAAAAGCCACATGGAGCAAAAAGAGTTTATTTCACCGTACAGTTTGTACCCCATCATGGAGGGAAGTTAGGCTAGGAATTCAAGGCAGGAATTTGGAAGCAGGAACTAAAGCAGAGGTCATGCTCCTTGCTTGGTAACTTCTCATAGTTTGTTCAGTTTGTTTTCTCATAGCACCCTGTAACACCTTCTCAGGACTGTCACTGTCCCCAGTACTTTAGGCATTCTAGTGTTAATGGTTAGTTAAGAAAATGCCTTAACAGACTTGCCTACAAGTTTAATGTAGCTCCTCTTCCAAGATAACTCTATCTTGAGTCAGTTGATGAAAAACCATCCAGGACATTGATATATATTTATAGGCTCATAGCAGGTGTTACCATCCCTAGACAGGATGGGCTAGATGTGTAAGAAATATAAATAGGCTCAGAAGAAAAGAATATTTGAGTTTGTGAATTCTTGCCATGATGTTCCTCAATGATTGTGATCTGAAAATATGATAAAATACATTTTCCGCCCCAAGTAGATTTTTCCCCATGGTATTTAGACAGCAATAGAAAGCAAACTGTAAAAAACTGATAGAAGTAGAATACTACTGTGATATGCCTGATCACATTATTTTGGGAGAGGACTTTAGAATTATTTAGAACGGTGAGGTGGAAAAGCCAGTGAATGCTCAAAACTTGATTTCTGCCTTTGTGGATGTTAAGATATAGAAGGTAGAATAAATGAACTCTGAAAGAAATGTGGAAGATAGAGGCCTGTCTTATGGATTTTCAGAGAGCAGCTTTAGAGTCCCTGAAAATTTTTATAAAGACCATTCATATAATATATTTGAACTAAGAATCTGTACTTGTATATTGTGCTTCATTGGAACCATGGGTGCTATTTATCTGATACTCAGCTAGAATCAGCTCTGATTAGTAAGAGAGAAGCATCACTGAGGTAATGTGGGGATAATGGTGTACCACCCAGTCAGCTCACACAAGGACAGGATGTGGGATTGGTTCATCCCTTTAGAGCCCAAACGATCGTGAGTGAGTATTATATGTCAGACCTTGAGCTGTTTATAGTCCTTGATTTTGGATTTGACCTTACAATGACTATTTTAATGCCATAGATTTTTCCTTTTAGAATAAGTATATATAAAATAAACTTCTTTTTTGTTTGTTTGGTTTTTTTGAAAGAACCTATATTTAAGAGACCGTAGATTTAAAGAGACATTAAACCTTTAAAATCATAAAACTTTTAAAGACTGGGATTTTTAGAATTATACTATATTTTATATCATAGTATTAATATGTGTTCAATGGCATAAGAAAAGGTTAAAATTTAACAGTGGTATGATTCTTAAGATGACAACTGGTAGACTTCGGATTGTTAAACTTCACTGAAAACTTGACATACCTGGGAAGAGGGTCCTTTAATAAGAAATTTCCTCTATCACATTTGTCTGAGAGCAATTCTGTGAGTCGTGTGGGGCAATTTTTGATTACTAATTGATATTGAAGAACTAAGTTAACTGTGGGAAATTCCATCCCCATATAGGTAAGACTGGGGAGTTAAATATGATCTGGAGAGTAAGAAACCATTACTCAATGTCTTCTGCTTCAGTTCATACTTGAGCTTCTGCCGTGACTTTCCTCAGTGATGGACTGTGAACAGGAAGTATAAGATGAAATGAACTTATTTCTCTTCAAGTCGCTTTTCTCATCGTTTTTATCACCAACATAGAAAGCAAACTAGAACAATACCTGATCAAAAACAGAATGTTTCATATTGCAATGAATACTGCCTTTGCTGGATTTTATTAATTAGTTTTCTATTGCTTTATTGGTAAAAAGAAACTTTCTATGAATGGAGACCATCTTCAAGCAGTCTGCATGTTCATTAATTAATACAAATAAGGCATGGATGTCTTCCTCTATAGCTTCATTCAGGATGTCCCATTAGGGGAAGTAAAGGGGAGAAAGGGCACCAATAATAAGTCAGACTGTGGGACTACCACTCCCTATAGGTCCAGCCTTGGACAAATTGTGAGTCTTGTGAAGATTTATATAAGTCTCTCTCTCTCTCTCTCTCTCTCTCTCTCTCTCTCTCTATCTATCTATCTCTATCTCTCTTTCTCTCTCTCTCTCTTTTTCTCTTTTTCTCTCTCTCACTCCTACCTCTCTATATGTGAACATATGTATGTTTATAAATGTTATGTGTACATGTGTATATATGTGTTTATGGATGTGGTATGTTTGTGCATATGTCTGTGTCATGTATATGTGTGCTTATATTTTTTGTATATGTTTATGTGTGTTTGTGCATGTGTATATATGTGTTATGTGTTCAAGGATATACACATAATCAATCCATGTAAGTGTGTGATATTAGCATGTACATATGATGTGTTCATGTTAATGTATGTGATATATGCTCTGTGTGATGTGTCAGTATATGTGTGAATTAAGACATGCAAGTGTCAGACTGAACATGTGGTTAGAGAACAACCTTGAAATCAGTCCTCATCACACCTTTTGTTTGATAGTAGATAATTTTGTTTGCTACAATATACACCAGACTAGTAACCTGTTAACTTTCCGCAATTCTCATGTTTCAGCCTCCATATCCTAGAAGGAGTTTATGAGGATTATTGTTACTTGTTCTAAGTGGATTCTGGGAGTATAAACTTAAGATGTTAGGCTTACTAAGCAAATGCTTTACAAACTGAGCTTTCATTCCAACCCATAAGATTTTTTTCATAGAATATGAGTATTAATATTTGCAGTGTCCATGAGTTGTCAGAGTGCCCATGAGTCTGTACAAAGACCTAATTCTGATTACTAAATCAGAAAAATGTGGGGATAATTGTGAAGCCTTGTAAAGATGTCCCATAAAAGACAAAAGAAGACCATCAGATTTCAAAATTATCTTAGACTACATATTCAGTTCAATGTTGTTCAGGTTGTGCGATAACTCATCAAAAATAAGGAATAAAAGAAACATATTAATGGATATTTGCACAAGAAAGAGAGTAGGACTGACCCAAGATGGGTCTCCTGGAGATAATGTTGACTCTCAAGATCTGTGACAAGTTACAGATACCACCTCACTACACTAGGTAGCTATTAAGACCAAGAAAAATGATAATACATGATGTTGTCACCAAAATGTTGCTAATTCTTGGTCAAATACACTAAAAAATAAAAAAAAACACATTGAAAGGAGCACCTTATTTAGATAAGTTGCATAAGGCCCTCAAATTATTCACATATTTTTTAGTTTTAAATATGAACTTGAGTTTGTATATTAATGTTTCTGAAATGTATATGCACTTTGCAATTAAAAAATATTCTCGTGTTTGTATGTCTCTGTCTCTGACTGTTTCTGTCTCTATATCTGTCTCTTTCTCTCATCCTGGTGTTGGAGCTGGATGATATGCATGCTAGAATGTACATATGAATTTAGAAAGGCATAGGTTCTTCTACATGTGAATTTATTTTTTCAATTAATTAAATATGATTTGTACCCCATGCCTCTCTAACATAAATATGATGGTCAGATTATATTAATACCATTTTGGGAAGGAATAAATATCATATTTATCCTGCAAGGCAAAGCAAACCATCCATTTCTTCTCTTCATATTATTTTATAATTCAAGATATCTCAAGCTCATGAAGTTTCTTCATCATTTTTAGTATGTGTGGATAACCAGAATGCACTTGGTCTGAGAGATAACACATTCACATGCTACCTGTGTATTCACAAGGACCTGAGTTCTATCTCCAGAAACCACATTAAAATGTTAGATCTCATGATACATGCCTATAATGCTTTCAGTGTTGAGCAGAAACAGGAAATTCCAGGAGCATGCTGACCTTTTAGTTTAGTCTAGTTATAACACTAGGCCAGTGAAAAATTCTGTCTCTAAACACAAGGTAGATGGTATCTGCAGAAC
>NW_021605506.1:866363-880165 GCF_004785775.1 Grammomys surdaster
ATCTCTCTCTCTCTCTCTCTCTCTCTCTCTCTCTCTCTCTCTCTCACACACACACACACACACACACACACACCAGAAGTTTTTAATGATGAAGATACAATCTTTACCAACAAGTGCAATGAAAACTCCCTGATCTGTTCACCTTATTAGGTAGTTTTCTTTCTGTTGCTGTCATAAAACACTCTGACCAAAAGAGAATTAGCAGGGAGTAAGGAGTTAATTTCAGATTACAACTCTCAGTCTATCATTGAGGGAAGCTGGAGCAGAAATTTAAAGAACTAAGAAGGAACAGTGCTTGCTAGATCACTCAACTTCATGCTTAATTCTTGTCTGTAATTTTAATAAATCCACACTTGCTCTGGGTAGATGCTGGCAATGGTAGCCTTATCGAGCCCCCATAGTTAGTTTCACCAAGCTGCTCTGGTCTCTGCTATGTTTCTTGCATGGTTTAACAGCCATTTCACCCAGCTCCCATGACTAGTTTAAGCTTTTCCCTTATCACAGAGAGCTGTGATTGCTCTATATCAACCATCCACCACTGTGGTTGACTCTGCTGACAGCCAATGAGTACAGGTTTTCTCTTCCCCACTTGAATCATTATAAATGGAAAATACCATACAATCTTAATGTTTAAAATCAGTCAGATGTCATAACCACTGGGTTCAGAACCTATTGTCCTCATTCATCAGCTACTTTATGCTGGAATTCTTCTGGTAGTAGAGGCTGTCACCATGTCTAACAACTCCTTGTCCTACATTGAGCCCATGCTACTCTTTCCATTGCCTGCCCTAAAAGCCTTCCTCTATATCATGTCCTCCTTTTCCTCTCTGAGACCCAGAATACCTGCCTAAATATCTTTGCTCAATGATTGGCTTCTGCCATCTTTATTTAGCCTATCAAACAACCAGGGAAATTCCCCCTATACTTATAAAGATTTCTTATACATCCCAGAACCACCTGACCAGGAAATCATGCCACCCATTGTGGAAAAGACCCCCTTACACTGTTGACAATAAATACATACCCATTGGTAAGTATGCTCTAGCCAAACCATCAGTTGAAACTTTCTTGTCAGAATAGAGAAGGCTGTCTCAAGTTGGCAGTTAAAGCTAACATACCTGTAAGATCAGTATGTAGGAGACTGAGGCAGATAAATCTCCATTACTTTCAAGCCAGACAGGTCTATCCAGCAAATCCTTGTCTATAGGTAACAACAAAGACTAAGTTAACTAGGATACCATCAATACTAAAAACACTTGCTCCCAGAGTGTTTCCAATACATCCCCATGGGATATACATCCCATTAGCTTACTTATACATGAGTTACTATTTTCTTGGGAAAGAATATTGTATACATCTCATTCTTTTTTATTCCCATTAGTATTTATTTATTATTTAGAAGTAAATGTTATTTTGAAAGAATTATTGGGCTGAGAAAAAGGTTTACTGGATAGAAAACCTGCATTATATCTCCCAGAGCCATGTGAAATGGGTCAAGCACAAGAGCATACCAAAATTCCCAGCTCTGGAGGTACAGAGTAGATGATCTCCAAATCTCTCTAACCTGCCAATCTAGTGAAATATGTCCAAAGATACTATCTCAAAGTTTAAAGTGGCCTTTTTGCTGGGGCAGACACCTAGCTGGTCTGCTCCCATGAAGACACCATATCTTGAGCCATCCTAGAGGAACAACTGCAGTGAGACCAGCTGGTAAGAACCCTCCTCCATTACCCTATGCCCCAGAGCTACAATTGGAAGTCTGAGACATGCAAACCCATCAGCCACCCAAACTTGCCCCTCTGGAACACCACTCTCCTTCTGCCCCTCAATTGGTCCTTTTGACCTGGGCAGACACCTAGCTGTTCTGCTCCCATGAAGACACCATATCCTGAGCCATCCTAGAGGAATCACTCCATCCAGAGCAGCTGGTAAGAACCCTCCTCCATTACCCTATATCCCAGAGCTACAACTGGGAGCATGGGGCACTCAGGACCCATCAGCCACCCAAAGCCAACCCCTTTAGAATACCACTCCCATTCTACCCTTCACTTGGTCCTTTTGGATGGGGCAAACACCTAGTTGTTCTGCTCCCATGAAGACACCATATCCTGAGCAATCCTAGAAGAACTACTGCAATCAGAGCAGCAGATATCATATTCTAGGCCATCCTAGAGGAACTAGTGCACTCATAGCTAAGAAGGTACCACTGCACTCAGAGCAGCAGGTTTTCATAATTCCAGTGGTGGCCTAAGTCCCAGCAGTTCTACCATCCAGGAGTTCAGGATCACAGAGACATCTAGACTCTTAGGAGTTCTGGCACAAGCAAGATAACTGGAAAGATAGGCTCCAGTCAGAGATAATGAGCACAGGTAGCACTAGAGTTAACCAGATGGCGAAAGGCAAGCACAAGAACATAAGCAACAGAAACCAAAGTTACGAGGCATCATCAGAACCCAGTTCTCCCATTATAGCAAGTCCTAGACATGCCATCACATCAGAAACACAGGATTCAGAATTAAAATCATTTCTCATGATGAAGATAGAGGACTTTAAGAAGGACATAGATAACTCCTTTAAAGAAGAGCAGGAGAATACAGGTAAACAGGTAGAAGGCCTTAAAGAGGAAAGACAAAAAAATCCTTTAAAGAACTGTAAGAAAACACAAACAAACAGGTGAAGGAATTAAATAAAACCATCCAGGATCTAATAATGGAAGTAGAAACAATAAAGAAATCTCAAAGCGAGACTACCCTGGAGATTGAAAACCTAGGAAAGAAATCAGGAGTCCTACACGTAACCATCACCAACAGAATACAGGAGATAGAAGAGAGAATCTCATGTGCAGAAGATACCGTGGAAAACATGGATACAACTGTCAATGAAAATGTGAAATGCAAAAATCTCCTAAACCAAAACATCCTGGAAATCCAGGACTCAATGAGAAGACTGAGCCTAAGGATAATAAGTAGAGATGAGAGTGAAGATTCTCAACTTAAATGGCCAGTAAAAATCTTCAACAAAATTATAGAGAAAAACTTCCCTAACCTAATGAAAGAGATGCCCATGAACATACAAGAAGCCGACAGAACACCAAATATACTAGACCAGAAAAGAAATTTCTCCCATTACATGATAATCAAAACATCAAATGCACAAACAAAGAAATAATACTAAAAGCAGTAATGGAAAAATGTAATGTAACATATAAAGGCAGAACTATAAGAATTACACCAGACTTCTCACCAGAGAATATAAAAGCCAGAAGATCCTGGACAGATATCATGCAGCCTCTAAGAGAACACAAATGCCAACCCAGACTACTATACCCAGCAAAACTCTTAATTACTGTAAATGGAGAAACCAAGATATTCCATGACAAAACCAAATTTACACAAAAACTTCCCACAAATCCAGCACTTCAAAGGATAATTGATGGAAAACCCCAACACAAGAAGAAAAACTATAACATAGAAAAAGCAGGAAAGTAATTTTCCAACAACCCTAAAAGAAGATAGTTACACAAATTTATTCCACCTCTAATAAAAAAAATAAAAGGAAGCGACAATCATTTTTTCTTTATTATCTCTTAACGTCAATGGAGTCAATTACCCAATAAAAAAATATAGACTATCAGAATGGATACATAAACAGGATCCAGAATTTTGCTGCATACAGAAAACACACGTCAAAGACAAAGAAAGACACTACTTCAGACTAAAAGAATGGAAAACAATTTTCCAAGCAAATGATCCCAAGAAACAAACTGGAGTAGCTACTCTAATATCAAATAAAACCAACTTTCAACCAAAAGTAAAAAAAAAAAACAAAAAAACAAAAAAACGAACAAACAAACAAGGAAGGACACTTCATACTTATCAAAAGAAAAATCCACCAAAATGAACTCTCAATTCTGAACATCAAATGGAAGGGCAACCACATACATAAAAGAAACTTTACTAAAGCTCCAAGCACACATTGCACCCCATACAATAATTGTGGGGGATTAAAACACCCCACTATCAGCAATTTACAGGTCATGGAAACAGAAACTAAATGGAGACACAATGCAATTAAGAGAAGTTATGAACCAAATGGATTTAACAGATATCTATAGACCATTTCACCATAAAACAAAAGAATATGCATTTTTCTCAGAACCTCATGGTACCTTCTCCAAAACTGACCATATAATTGGTCACAAAACAGGCCTCAACAGATACAAAAAGATTAAAGTAATCCCTGGCATCTTATCAGATCACCATGGACTAAGGCTGGTCTTTCAATAATGACAAAAACAATGGAAAACCCACATACACATGGAAGCTGAACAATGCTCTACTCAATGATGATTTATTAAAGGTAGAAATAAAGAAAGAACTTAAAAACTTTTTATAATTTAATGAAAATTAGGATACATCATAACAAACCTTGTGGGACTCCATGAAAGCAGTGCAACGAAGAACACTCATAACTCTAAGTGCCTACAAAAAGAAGCTGGAGAGAGCATACACTAACAACTTGACAGTACACCTGAAAGCTCCAGAACAAAAACAGACAAATACACTCAGAGGACATAATCAAACAGCAGGACATAATCAAACTCAGGGCTGAAATCAACCAAGTAGAAACACAAAGAACTATACAAAGAATCAATAAAACCAGGAGCTGGTTCTTTGAGAAAATCAACATGATAGATAAACTTTTACCCAGACTAACCATAGGGCACAGTGACAGTAACCAAAGTAATAAAGTTAGAACTGAAAAGGGAGACATACAACAGAAACTGAAGAAGTTCAAAAAATCATCAGATCCTACTACAAAAGTCTGTACTCAATAAAACAGGAAAATTTGGATGAAATAGACAAAAGGTACAATAAATTAAATCAGGAGCAGATAAACCATTTAAACAGTCCCATAACCTCTAAAGAAATAGCAGCAGTCATTAAATGTCTCCCAACCAAAAAAAAGCTGAGGGCCAGGTGGTTTTAGAGCAGAATTCTATCAGACCTTCAAGGAAGACTTAATGCCAATTCTCTTCAAACTGTTCCACAAAATAGAAACAGAAGGAACAATACACTATTTATTCTATGAACCCACATCATGCTCATGCCTAAACCTAACAAAGACTAAACAAAGAAAGAGAACTTTAGACCAATCTCTCTTATTAATATTGATGCAAAAATACTCAGTAAAATTCTGGCAAACCAAATCCAAGAACACATCACAACAATCATCCATCATGATCAAGTAGACTTTATCCCAGAAAGGCAAGGAGAGTTCCATATTCAGAAATCCATCAACCTAATCTACTTTATAAACAAACTCAAAGAAAAAAAATTATGTGATCAACTCACTAGATGCTGAGAAAACATTTGACAAAATCAATATCCTTTCATGGTAAAAATCTTGGATATATCAGGAATTCAAGGTCCATACCAAAACATAGTAAAAGCAATGTGCTGCAAGCCAGTAACCAACATCAAACTAATTGGACAGAAACTTGAAGCATTTCCACTAAAATCAGGTACTAGACAAGGCTGCCCACTATCTCCCTATCTATTCAATATAGTATTGGAAGTCCTAGCCAGAGTATTTAGACAACAAAAGGAAGTCAAAGGAATACAAATAAGAAAGGAAGAAGTCAAAATTTCACTATTGGCATATGATATGATAGTATACTTAAGTGACCCTAAAACTTCCATGAGAGAACTCCTAGACATGATAAACAACTTCACAAAATGGCTGGATATAAAATCAACTCAAACAAATCAGTAGCCTTCCTCTACTCAAAGGATAAACAGGCTAAGAATGAAATTAGAGAAACGACACTCTTCACAATAGTCACAAATAATATAAAATACCTTTGTGTGAATCTAACCAAGCAAGTAAAAGATCTGTATGACAAGAACTTCAAGTCCCTGTAGAAAGAAAACAAATAAGACCTCAGAAGATGGAAAGATCTCCCATGCTCATGGATTGGCAGGATTAATATAGTAAAAATGGCCATCTTGCCAAAAGCAATCTACAGATTCATTGTAATCCCCATGAAAAATTCCAAATGAATTCTTCACAAAGATAGAAAGAGCTATTTGCAAATTCATTTGGAATAGCATAAATTCCAGGATAGTGAGAATTATTCTCAACAATAAAAGAACTTCTGTGGGAATCATCATCCCTGACCACAAGGTGCACTACAGAACAATAGTGATAAAAATTGCATAGTATTATTAAAGAGACAGACAGGAAGAAGAATGGAATAGTATTAAAGACCCAGTAATAAACCCACATAACTATGGTCACTTGATCTTTGACAAAGGAGCTAAAATTCTCCAGTGGAAAAGGAAAACATTTTCAACAAATGGTGCTAGTTCAACTGGAGATCAGCATGTAGAAGAATGCAAGTTGATCCATTCTTATCTCCTTGTACAAAGCTCAAGTTCAAGTGATAAATGACTTTCACATAAAACCAGATACACTGAAACTAATAGAAGTGAAGGTGGGGAAGACTCTCGACTATCTAGGCACAAGGGAAATGTTCCTAAACACAACACCAATGGCTTATGCCCTAAAAATTGACAAATGGGATCTCTTAAATTTGCAAAGCTTCTGTAAGGCAAAGGAGACTGTCAATAGGACAAAAATGTAACCAACATATTAGGAAAAGATCTTTATGAATCCTATGTCTGATAGAGGGCTAATATCCAATACAAACAAAGAACTCAAGAAATTAGACGCCAGACAACCAAATGACCCTATTAAAAAATGGGGTACAGAGGTTAAAAAAAAGAATTCTCAACTGAGGAAACTCAAATGGCCAAGAAGCACCTAAAGAAATGTTCAGTATCCTTAGTCATGAGGGAAATGCAAATCAAAACATCCATGAGATTCCACCTCACACCAGTCAGAATGTCTAAGATCAAAACTCAGGTGATAGTAGATTCTAGTGAGGATGTGGAGAAAGAGGAACACTCCTCTGCTGTTGGTGGGATTGCAAGCTGGTACAACTACTCTGGAAATCAGTCTGGCATTTCCTCAGATAATTAGACATAGAATTACCTGAGGACCTACCTATACCACTCCTGGGCATATACCCAAAATATATTCCAACATATAACAAGGACACATGCTCCAATATCTTCATAGCAGCCTTATTTATAAAAGCTAGAAGCTGGAAAGAACCCAGATGTCCTTCAACAGAAGGATGGATACAGAAAATGTGGTGCATTTACACCATGGAATATTACTCGGCTATTAAAAACAATGAATTTGAGAAATTCTTAGGTAAATGGATGGAATTAGAAAACATCTTCCTGAGTGAGGTAACCCAATCACAAAAGAACACACATGGTATGTACTCACTAATAATTGGATATTAGCCTAAAAGCTCGCAATATCCAAGATACAACTCAGAGACTACATGAAGCTTATGAACAAGGAAGCTCAAGGTGCGGGTGCTTTGGTCCTTCTTAGAAGGAGTAACAAAATACTCATGGGAGCAAATATGGAGACAATGTGTGGAACAGAAACTGAACGAGGGGCCGTCCAGAGACTGTTCCACCTGGGTATCCATCCCTTGTGCATGCACCAAAGTGTGCAAACACTGTTGTGGATGCCAGAAAGTGTATGCTGACAGGAGCCTGATATATCTGTCTCCTTAGAGGTCTGCCAAAGCCTGAAATATACAGAGGTAGAAGCTCACAGCTAGCCATTGAGCGGATCGTAAGGCTCTCAATGAAAGAGTGAGAGAGAAGACTGAAGGAGCTGAAAGGGTTTGTGGCTCCATGAGCAGAGCAACACTACCAACCAACCAGAGATCCCAGGGCCTAAACCTCCAACCTGGGATCACATAGGGAGGGTCTCATGGCTTCAGCTGTATATGTAGGCGAGAATGACAGTGTCAGGCATAGGTGGATGAGGAAGTCCTTGGTCCACTGAAGGCTGGACAACCTAGTGTGGGGGAAATCGTGGGTCAGGAGGTGAGAGTGGGATGGTGGGTGAGGGCATATCCTCATAGAAGCAGGAGGAGAGGGGATAGAATAGGGTGTTCTTGGATGGAGGGAAAGGGTATTATCTCAGAAATGTTAATATAATATTCAATAAAAAGAGAAACTCAAGATAAGTAAGAAAAAAAAAACTTAAAGTGGAGAGTGACAGAAGTATGTCACCTGACAGTGAACATTGCCTTCCACATACATATACACACATATACACACATGTGCATGCATGTACACACATACACACACATATACATACACAACCATATATACATCTATACATGTATCCACACCTCTATACATAGAAACCCTCATTAAAAGAATGATCTTTTTGACAAATTAATAAATATAGTAAACATTGACTGCAAGGAATTCTAGGAAGAAATTGTTATTTCAAATAGTTCGTATACTATAAACCTCAAACATTTTAGTGATGCATTTTCAAACTCGAGAATTTCTGAAATATTTATCACTATGTGATGACTCAGCGCAAAAGAGGCAATTCCCTTTCTTTCACCGAATTTCTGACTGTGGATTTTCATGTTAACTTGCATTTTTCTTACACACCAAGCAGCAGTCCAATCTCAATAACGTCTCTCTATTTTTCTTGTATGAATCAAGACGAACATGCTCATCTTGTTAAATTCACCAGACAGATAGTTTTATTACCACCAGTAAAATCACTAAATAAGCAGCCCAAATCCATTTTTTATGACTGACATTTGTTCCCAGCAAGCAGCACATGTTCATCCCAAGATGAACGCATCTATAATTCCTGAACAGTTCATTTTGATATAAATCATGAGGTATATTTCCAATGTAAGTCTTTTTTCTAATGTAAAACCAGACTTCAAATACATATATTCTTAAATTCCTTAGGATGGGTTGCAGCAAATTTGTTTCAAGCAAGAGTTGCAGGAAAGATGACTATGATCATTATAACAGAAGCATTAAAACTATCAGCATAAATATTTAATGGCACTATATCTTATAAATAAATACATATATTAACATATATGAATTGATACAATCAACAGATCAAAAGATAGTGGGCAGAAATAGAGATGCTTCTTTTCTAGATCACACTCAACCTTACACTTTTGCCAAGTTTCAAGGTCATCCTCATTCAGATATTATTGCTCCTGAAACTAAATACATCCAGGAGTAGCTACCCAGAGCTAAAAATGCTGCTCCCTATTCAAGCATCTTTCTATGAGGAAACACCACAAGAGCCATAGCAAAGTGGAAAAATTCTGGGGAGAAAGTAAATAAAAATGACATTTTCAAGATAAAAGATGAATCTGAAAATAATTGTGTCAAATGATATGACTCAAATATAGAAAACCAGAAAAAAAATTTTCCTCATACACAAATCCCAACATGTAATGTTTGTAGATATGTAAGGGTAGAAAAGTACATGTAATCTATGAAACAAGATAATAGAGGTAAGCCAGGTGTTGAATAAAGGGAATTGAAATGACAACTATGTAACAAAAGTGGAAAGGAGGCTATTAGAGGAGGGACAAAAGCCAGGAGATGGGGACAATGAAAAAAGACAAATCACCAAAAGAAATTTTGTTTAAAATGCCATAATGAAGTCTAATATTTTTGTGAGTTAATAAAGACAAACAAGTTAAAAGAGATAAAAGAGATTCTTTAGTGGGAAAGACTGTTTGCTGTACAAGCATGAGGAACAAAGTTCAAATCCCCAACACAAAAATGCAAAAAAAAAACCCAGCTGTGAGCATATTTGAAGATGTAATTCTAACTCCATTGAGGCTGAGGAAGAGCAGACACAGAAGGTTCTCTGGGACTTGGTGACTGAAAGCCTAGCTACAGTCTCAGAGACAGAGATTGTCTTGGAGTAATTATAGAAGAGGTCACCTGATATCCATTCTGGCTTATACACAGCGTTACACAGGTACATAGAAAAAGAGCATATATAATGCAGAGACAGAGAGACAGAAACACAGAGAGAAATGCACTATCAGAGGCAAAGTATTCCCAAGTATTGCCTTCTTAAAAACAAGGCCATGGACTCTGCTTCGTACTATTTGTTGATGAGGTAACACTGGCTTAGAAATTTTAAGTAAATTGTTCTAAATCAAACAATTATGGAAGATTAAACATGTTTGAGTTTCTGTTGTGATGGAGGATCAGAACAGATAAGAATGTTCAATTGCTTTTTAAAGTATTTTTTTCTTCATCATTTCACAAAAATTAATAGGAGAAGTATAGAAGAAAATGAAGAGGTAGATTAAATTTGGGGAAGATGGAGAAAGGTGAATACAGAAAGAGATTGATGGAGGAGGGACCAATAATACCAAGCATTTTTCATAAAACCTCAAGTAATCATATTATCTTCTATTTATAAAAGGGATAATAGATGCAAATATATATATGTGTACATATTTAACCTGCTTAAATGAAGTTATATCACATGAAATGACACTGAAAATGTCCCCATAGACTATGGAATCAAAGCACAAGAATCAGGAATGAGAAACTGTAGAGTTTATCTGAGAGCTGTCAGGGTTCTCTGAGTTATTCCCAAACCTGTATAAGCTGCTGTTGTTGCCCTTTCTGTCTCTTACAGGTTGAAGGAATGTTTTTGTTGCAGAAATCACCACACTCTTTGCACAGATTCTGAATATTTGAGCTGAATCTAACATGGAAATTTCCTTCTGATAGTCAATTTCACATGAGACCAGAAGGTACTGACAATAGAGCAAAGCAAACAATAATTGTAGCCAAGTATGATGAGTATGATGCAAATGAACCACAGTAATTACTAGCATGGCAAGATATTCCCGAGGGTGCAACAGTGGCACTCAGAACTTGATGGAAGCTAATGGCTGTCTAATTGGACTTAAGACCTTCTCAGTAGGAGGAAATATCATTATGTAGTGCTAAAAATCTGAGCAAATAACCAGGTCTAGTGATATCCCAGATTTAGAGGAGAACCTGCTATCACTATTTTACTAGGCCAGCAACATTTCTATCTGCATTCTAAAGCTTACCCTTAGGCCCACACATAGAGTTTCATTCCACATCAGAGAAATACTCATCTTCAAAAAGCAAAGACCATTCTAGAAAACAACTTGTCTCAATTTGCAAATCAGTAGATTGTGGTAAGCACCTTTCCAACCATATAAATCTATAATTTCTGAACCTGAGATTCAAGAACTATTTTGAAAGAGGTGCCAGAAAGACTGTTAAAAAGAGTCAAAGGGTCAGAAAGCATCCTGAGAGACTATGTCTCTTACAGATAAAAGAGAAATTATACCCATGTTACTTCAACAAGATGGTTGCCTAAATAAGACCTATACAAGAGCAATATCATGAGACAGGCTAATGAGGAAGATAGGAATCTTCTGGGGTCCCTCTCCTAGAGAAAAAAAACAGACAAAACCAAAAAACAAGCAAACACAAATCTAAAGGCAACTAATAACTGACGAAAGAGAATTTATCTTTCCCAAAATGAAACCTAATTGAGTTAATGATAGAAAGATGTTAATTCTTAAATCATGACACACAAAAACAAAAAGGACTCAACAGCATGTTTATATATTTACTAATCTTTGCGTATGTTTGTGTGTTTTTGTGTGTGTGTATGTTTGTGTGTGTGTAGTAATAAATAAAGAAAAAGAAGCCATCAATTTGAAAGTGAGTGAGGCAGCGCATAAGTGGGACTAGAGGAAACAGACTTGGGAGAAGTTAGAGCATAGGAAAGAAGAGAAATGGTATTATTATATCTAACTCATTTTTTTAAAAAATAATAAATTTTAATTAAATAAATAAAAATGAAGAAATGACTGATGGTCATCGTCTATGCAAATTGTTTTCCTGCCAGATCATTTCTATTCATCAGCATTTTGGCCAGATCAACTATGTTTCATCTATATATATTGAGCTCACACCAACTTGTCATTACATGCTTGATGTTTGGTTGAGGCAGTCTCACTCCCCAAGATACAGTGTCAATGTTCACCGGGCTATTTTTGTCTAAAATTGTCTATAAGTCTGATTTCTTACTACCTTTCTCAATTTAGAAAATTCCTAAAAATCTAAAACTGTTAAAATATCGAAACGTTCAGTTTTGAATTCACACATTAATTACAGATGACATTCACCAAAGGCAATACTATGCAAAATCAGTTTATGCCAGTTACCTGGTTAAAGATATATACACTTATTTCATCTTTACAAAGTCAATATGGACTCTATTTTCCAATTTACATGAACAAAAATTACAACTAAAGGTTATCTGTGTAACAGATTTCAGACAGTGCTACTTTCTGTCCATATAAGAGAACCCCACAAAATATCCTGTAAAAGACTTGGGAACTTACTTTCATCACCTTTTGTTTTTCCTTCCCCCCACCCCTATTTTTCTGTTGTCACTAGCTTTGTTAAAAATAACTTGTACCAAAGAATCCTTTCATTTTATTTTATTTTTCTGGAGGTGGAGCTGAACAAACAGTTTTCGTGATTTGTGACCACTGTGGAAATCTGGTCAGGAGTGCAAATATTAATCTTATATTTACATATTTAAATGTTGCCATAAGACTTTACACAATGTTTTTTTTTTAAATGACCTGACTGATTGTTCATATCTTAGGCTTTATCATACGTACATTTTTTAATACTATGAAGGTGCCAAGAGGTTATAGACACATTGTGTTCATATCCTGCAACACATTATAATCCATAAAATAAAATCATGGGTTATTTTAATGAAAAATTTCATCCTCTTTATACTTCTTACTACAAAACCAGGGTTTATGAAGAGTATTGTGGAACGCTCCAAGATTATATACAGATACATTTTTATACTTGTTCAAAAATGGCCATGATGTAGCACCATTTACAATGACTCTTCACTGTAAAGCAATGAGAACAATTTCTGTGATTACAGGTCATTCTCCTGCATCCTGCCAAGAAGACTGGGAAACTACTTAGTGCTGAAGACCATTTCAATTTTTTGTGTTTTATCATAAAGCATTGGAGATACTTTAGGTGATATGTATGTAGAGTCAAAGCTACTGTCATAATAATTCAGATATGTTATCTTTCCTCTAACATTATACCAACTTGTAGCTGTGGGATGGCAGTTTTCAAAAGAAGAACTGAGTCACAAGACGATGTTGCATATGCATCTCCTTTCCTTCCTACCACTCATCAAACCAAGCAGCTCCATCTGCTGGGTTTTATTAAGGAGATAAAAGAGACAAGTAATACACTCACCTAGCATCAGCCAAAAACTTTGCCTTTATAAGACTACTCACTCAACATCCAATAAGTCATTATTGGCAGGGACCTAGGTGAACTAAGAAGCTTATAAATATATGCACATTAGAAACTGCAGAGTTAGGTCAATTAATAAAATGGTTGTCATGAACATGTGAGAAATTATATTCATACCATACCCAATACCCTTGTGAAAAAGCTGAGCACGATGGTCTTGGTTTATAATCTCAGTACTGGGGACTCAGAGATATGAGGTCCCTTGGAGCTCTACCAGCTAGGTAGCCTAGACTGCTTAAAGTGTTCCAATGAGAAATCTTACCTCAAAATTGAAGGAGAAAGTTTTTTTTTAATTTTTATTTATTTTATTGAACCAAATCATAATTTTTACTTATTCACACAGGGGTTGTAAACACAAAAAGGTAGGACATGGCTAAGGGGATGACACCAGAGTATAAGAAACAACATTTAAAATTAATACTTAGCCCTCATACATAGACATGATCAAACAGAGGGAAAGAAAGAAAGAAAGAAAGAAAGAAAGAAAGAAAGAAAGAAAGA
>NW_021605506.1:880265-899524 GCF_004785775.1 Grammomys surdaster
CAAATGCTACTGAAGGAACATTGTAGAATAATCAGGAATGAAGCAGAGGTCATTGACTAATTACACACTTATTAAGAGACAATGAACCCAGTTCTTTATATTGAGGAGGCTGGAGAAAGAAAAACTCCATCACACACCACTACTGTTGAGCTGCAAGCGTTCCATCCAGTTTCAGCTCTACTGAAACCTTGATGGTCTGCATAACCCTATTCTGGAAACTACACAGAGCCTTGTACAATCTTCATCATTGTTCCAAAGAAGGGCAAACCCCACTTTCAGAGTCAGATTCCCTGAGTCTTAAAATAATACATGGTAGTCTAATGGTATTATAAACCCTACACACAACCATCACCTAAAACAACACAAAAATAGGTACTGTAAAGTAGAGAACAATGTCATACTCACATTTATAACTCTGATACATCTTTGTGGTAATGAGAAATAAAAGCCCCTTTCACTTGAAAGAATCATTGCTGTATACTCTTGTGGAGTCTGAGATCAGAGGCAAGATGGCATCTGGAGGCTCTGAAAATCCCACGAAATGCTAGCAAATATATTACATGGGATTTTCATCGAATATCTGACATAAACACTCTTTTCTTCCTGTGAAACCAGTAAGTGAGAATGTCACCTTTATCTTGTGGGTCTGAACACTCTTCAGAAACCCCAAACCAGGACTCTGTATATCTAAGGTATCAATAAATCTTCTAATATAAAGCTTACCTGAAAGGAAAATCCACATCAATATCCCTGTTAAAACCAAGTCTAAGAACTTACAACAACTGAATTCAATTCCTGGTTTCATTATGTACTAGTTTCTATAGATCCTATAGATCTACAGTGGCCCTCAAGAAATTGGATTTCTCAGTGTCCCTAGGAGGCAATATATATGATTCTTTAAGGATTAGGGGAATAGCATTTTGATAAGCTGAAGATGGGATTTTGGAGTTTAGTGCTGAGGTAGAATGGTTTCAAAGGAAGAACAAGGCACTGGGTTTGGTCCTCTGTTCTAAAAAGGGGAGGAGAAGAAGAGGAGGAAGAAGAGGAGGAAGAAGAGGAGGAGGAGGAGGAGGAGGAGGAGGAGGAGGAGGAGAAGCAGAATGAGCAGAAGGAGTAGGAGGAGCAAGAGGAGCAAGAGGAGCAGGAGGAGAAGGAGGAGGATGGGAAGATAGTTTTTACTGAAGAGATAGTTTGTTGGGATTCCATCTCACAGTGTACCTCTTCTGCAGGAAAGGGTATGAGGGGAAAATGTGTTCACTGTGCAGGGATGAGCATCAGTTTTTCTTTACTTTGAAATAAGGGGACCTATTGATTCTGCTTTGAATGATTTATATCCCATTTCAGGAAAACTAACCATTCTGCCTTTCAATACCTAGGAAAATGTTCTAAAAGAGTGAAAGTAGTGCATGGATTCAAACGGTGTGAGAAAGAAAACTATTCCTGGATTCAAATTTCCCCAAGAGGCATTAATATTAATAAACTTTTAAGGAGGTGAATTACTAAATCTTTAAATTCCCTCAGGACAGCTTAACTGCAGGAGATCATCTACAGGATTGTACAGTGATGTGTTCACCCCTTGGCACAGTGATTACTAGCCTTCCTGGGTGCACTGACACATAGCCCTATTAAAAAAAAAACATAAAGGATTCAACTTCACACTCCAGCTAAGTAGTGTCAGGAAGCAGGGACACATGTGAGGGCAGAGGAAAGGCTGACTGCTCTCACTAACTGTGGTAATTTACTCCATCTTAAATTCCTTGATCCTGTTTTCTCTCTCCACCACAAGCACTAATCTTAATGCTTGGAGGGCAAGGAAATATATGGTGGTGATACTACAGTTGAGATAGTTACCTGTACAAAACTGGTCCACTATTGAGCTGTGATAAAGAATTAGACAGGGGCCTGTGGCTAGAAATAGAAATATACAGTGTCTAGAAAAAGGGAAAACAGTTTTAAGAATAAGAGTAAACTAAGAAGCTGGAAAAAAGCCCAAGAAACATGAAGTAACTAAGCTCATGGCCCTTACTGGATATCTGCATAGCACCTGCTTTCTCTGTACCTGTGTAACACAGGGTTTTGTCACACATACTATACATTACATGAAGCACAGGTAGAGAAAGCTTGTAGAATTTCTCTGTTAATTGGATTCTTTCACGTTCATTTTGCTTCTGTGGTTCCCAGTCCCTACTCTGTTGCTGCTATATGAGATGAACCTAGCTGACTCATATTCAATTATAACTATCCTGCTAGGAATCCAATATTCTAAAGTATTCTAAAGGAACATTTATATTTCTTTCTTTGGCTGTCATAGATCTACAGTGGCCCTCAAGAAATTGGAATTTCTTTAGAAAATTCCCATACTTGAGAAAGAATAGCTTGAGGCTTCATGACCAGTCAAAAAAGGGTGTTATCTGTACTTGCCATTTTTTAGATGGCCTTTCAGCAGACAATAAAATTAAAGCAATAATGAACACATCTTTCCAATGTGGACACATACTAAGACCCCTTTTATCTTATGTTTACTATTACTGTGCCTTTTTTTGGTTTATTAGGGGTGAGTGATTGTGTCTGATTTACTAGGGCTATCAAGTCCCAAACTGTGACCCTATAAACAGAAGTGACAAAAGATCCATCTTCCAATCTTCTCTCTGTCTATGAATTCCCTTCCTGTGCCCACCATACTATCAAGCTCCCTGCTTTTAATTCTATCCTCAAAGACCTCTAGCTCTTACTTCAGACTCTCTCCTTGACTCTTAAAAAAAAAAGAAAAGAAAAAACACTATAGCTACCAGTGGCCTTTGTGCTATGTATTCTCTGATATTTTGGAAAAAAAGAATATAGTCTTCAAAAACCATATCAATCTGTCCTGGGATTTCCATTCACCTAAAGGAACTTATTGTGGACCTAAAGGCCTGCTCTTCTCAAGACCACATCTGAATGCCCTCTCCTGTCATCCACTTTCCTATAAACCTGCTACTATCTTTTGTAAGTTGTAACAACCCACTTTCCTTCTTCCAGAAATTTTGCACTGTGAAGCAAATATAGACATCTAGTTTGAATTGAAAAATTTAGTCTTTTTGAAGAAGGAAAAGGCAACACTGATTAATATTAACAACTGTTTAATACTAAAACAGAGTAAACTAACAAGCAGCATGCTGTAAGATAAAAGATGAATCTCACTACATTCTGTTGTAGCTTATTTCTCTTCTTCTATAATGAGTCATATCTAAATCTAATCTCATTAGATACCTAGTCTTGAAACAAAATTAGCTTTTGTAACTCATGAATTCTGCTAGGCCCAGAATGGTAGACTATGATTTGAGCTTATCTCCAGCCCTCCCTACAGTAAAGCTTGCTGTTGGCCTTTCAATATGTTGTTCTAGTGATATCAAGACTGGCAGCATGCAACAAAATGCTCTATATTCAATCTTTCAGGTTAGAGAAAAAAGTAGAGACAATAGCTGCCTAACAACCCAGGAAGGCCAGAATTTTTTTCCAATCAGAAAAGCATTTTCTATTCCACAATCCTCAGCTCAGTAGGGATTCTGACTACATGGATAGAACCTTGCTTCTAATAACACTTCACACAGAATTTTAAAGACGAAAGGAAGTAACTTTTTAAAATTGGAATCCAGGTAGCTTTCAAGCTTCTAACCAGAACTTTCAAGATTATCCTTTTCTTTGTTGAATTTTTAGGAACAAGTCTTAAGTACTACACACTAGCCTTGAACTGCTGATGCTCCTTTCTCTACCTCCAAACTTACAGAATGAAAAAGTTTGTACTATCATAAACAGATTATGTGATGTTGTTGATCTCTCTGCAGGCCCTGGGCAAGCCACACAGGCACAAATAACTGAGCACTGAGAACCAACTTTAAACAAAGGTTTGATTTATTTCTATTTGGCTAGTTTAAACCAAAAATGTCACATTTTCCTACTGAGGTTGAGGGTATTTGACTTATCCTAAACAATGTGTTTCTCATAGTATAATGGAAAACTGGAGCCACTAGTATGGGATCTGTCTCTTTTATCAAGTGTATTAAATTCTCATTTATTGACATTTGTTGAGGGCTTGCTGCATGTCAAGCTCTATTCTAGGAGAGGTGAAAACATCAAGTAACAAGACAGTAAGCCATCTGTCTCTTACATGCAGGGGCATGCAGCCATGTGCATGTTCTTACAGGATTAGGGGAGATCCAAATTCAGGTTCATTTGCTTTAATGACCAGCACTTTATTGACTGACAACTCCCAAGCTCAAAGAGTTCTCCTTGGTAGAAGTTCAACATTTCTCAGCCTTCTCAAGTTAGGCAGATACCAATTTAAGCACCAAACTATTTTTATAGAAGAATTTCCCCTGTTTTATATCTTAAGAAGTCTTTGCCATGTAGAATCAAACAGAACATTTAACAGCAAATCCAGGAAGAAACATGTAGGGGTGAGGAACAAAACACAGAGGATTTTGTGTTTTCATTTTCTGCTGTTGGGATAAAATAATACTATAATAGAAATGAACTAAAGAGTTAAAGAACTTGTTTGATACTCAGGTCTAAGTTACAATCTATCACTTCAGGGAAGTTAAAATGGATAGAACTTAAGGCAGCTAGTTATATCATTGTACAGTCAAGAGAAGAGAACAATTAACTAATGTGTATATATCAACACTAAGCTTACTCTTCAAACTTTCTTATTTTGATTCAGTCTGGGGTCCAACTCATGAAACAGTGCTGCTCATGTTCAGGATGGTTCTTCCCACTTCTATTATTCCAACTCAGAAACCTCCTAAGGCATTCCCCAAAACCAATCTAACTTAGGCAATTGTTCCTTGAATCAACTTTCTTAAGGTGGTTCTACATTGTGGCAAGTTGAGAGTCTAAATTAATGAATACATAGGACTATTCCAAGGAATCCTACTAAATCAAAGCCAGAGAGAAAAGGTCACTGGATTCACATCAAGGCACAGATTTTATGGCCTTGTTGGTCACTGTGACGATAAGCGTTTAACCTACCTTCAAAAACATGCTACCACTATGGGCCTGTTTGTCTCCACAACTTTGTTCACTGTGAAAAATTAAATATATATTTAATATTCATCTGTGATATGAAAACTTCTCCTTCATGTATCCCTGCAAGAGGACTAGTGAAGATCAATGCAGGACTGACATATACCAAAGTGATAGAACAAACAGTAGTATTTATTTCAGTCTATAAACCATAGTGCCTCCTGAGGGTTACAGCCAAGTGGCAGTCGCAGTACAGTGCTCAAAGCAGTCATTAATTGTCTTTAGAAAAGCAAAGTTGCATAATACATCATTATTTTTTATATATTACGTAGACTTGTACTACAATATAATGTGAAGAGTGTAATATTTTAAATGCATCTGTTTGGAGTAAAGGTATCACCAACCTTACTTTGTTTGAATTTTTGATAAATATGTCCTGGTGTTTTATGTATTTTAACCTAGGGAATTTCAACTCCTCCAATTTGTCATTATGAAACAAGCAACTGAGAGGGGTGAAAATAACCCCAATATCCTATGTAGTAAGATTTCTATGTGCATTTTAGTTATGATCCACCTCTATTCACCAAACAGCACTTCCTATGAAATTTTAATGTGTTTAGATGTAGGTATAAAATACATAAGCATTAATACTGTATGATTTAGGAGGAATTTTTTTCCCAAGCCACTAATAAGATAAGAAAACCAAAGTAAATAGAGAAAGAAGACAGGAGAGATGCTGGTCATTTCAATGACCCCCCAAAAAAGCATTCTTGTGGTCAATTAAGGTGCTTAGTAGGTATAGGTATATATAGATATAGATATAGATTAGATATAGATATATATAGATATAGATATACATATATATGTAATATATGTGTGTGTTTGTATGTGTATGTGCATGTGTATATGTATATGTATATATTTAGGAGAATACGATATATATAAGTATATATATATATACTTTATATAGTAGAATATATTTATATATAGTATAATATAATATGTATATATACTTGTATATAGTAGGTATTTATATATATTTATATATGTTGCTATCCAGGCCAGAGAGCAAGACATCTAACAAATTTTGTCAGTCTTTAAAAATTTATTCAGAGTAAATAAGGACACTTAAAACTAGAGGCTCTACAAAATAATTCCACCACAGTCCTGAATAAACCTTTAAATAGATGAAGACCTCTATATTTCTGGGAGAGTTGCATAGAATGCTAAAGTAGACATGATAGATGGGGAAAAGAAATAATCAGAAACTCTTAGGTTATTTCAATGCAAATGATTACAACTCCAAGTAGGAGCCCTTGTCCCATCTGCAACAAGTAGAGCCACACTCTTCCTTGTTTTCTATAAGCATGTCTGCATCACCAACTACTCTTGATGTTCTAGGCTCCAACTGGCCCCTGAATAAATTCTATACATTTGTTGGCAGGTACTAGATATAAAAGTGAGGATCTTTCTTAATTTATATCCTCAGAGCCATGAATGTGCACTGCTGGACATTCCTTTACCATCTACCTGGGTTGTAGTTCTCACCATTCTTGTCCAGTTTTCTTAGTACTTTCACTTCATCTGGTCTGACTTACTCTCTTTTTGGGGAACTTCGCTATTAAGATATAATTCCCCATGATCGAAAGAGTTTAGTTTTTGAGCTATGTGAATAATGGGGTATTCCATTTTTAGCAGGATTTCCTGTCCTGCCTCTCTCTGGAGAGTGTCTTTTCCTAGAAAGATTCCCTGACCACAAATGATAGGCCTTGTCTGAAAAGTGACCTTGTACAGAACCCTCTAAAGACTGCATAAGTCACCACATTACATCCTGTTCTGATCTCCTGCCCACATGATAATTTGGTGGTGTATTTTAACCAATCAGCCCTTCCTGCTTCCTTGATGTTATGACCAATTAGTCCTATAAGAGCCCTATCCCTGAAATAATAAAGTATACTTATCTCACATCCCCAGTCTCTGGAGATCATTTCCACTATATTCACAGATGTCAAAAGACTGTTCTTTGTATCTTCTCTCTTTTCCCTTTTCGGCTAGTGGCCAGTAGACTCTTAGGAGAAAGATAGGATCAAACTCTTTCTGTAACAAGTATAACAAAATTTACATTCACCATGAAAGAAAGACTTCATAGTTTAAGGTCATTAAGAAAAATACTTTGTTTTGTAAATTCTTTGTCATTACAATTTCTGGGTCCTGCATAAGACACATACTTCTTCAAGACTCCTTACCTCCATGATGGTAAGGGTGCACTGTCACTGACATCCTAGCATGACATGACCACTGCCCTCTTGAGCTATAATATGCTCTGATATTGTGAAGGAAACCTGAAAAAGACTGGGCATATAATCTTTCCATTTTAGATGGGGGAGCAAGGGGAACATGACACTACTCAATGATTTATTTACAGCTAAGAGTTACTAGGAATGAGAGGCCCACAGGAACTGTATATTTGTAATGATATATTGTAGGCTGAAGAGAGAGAGACAGAGACAGAGAGAGAGAGAGAGAGAGAGAGAGCCAGAGAGAGGGAGAGAAGTATTTTCTTCAGTAGTATATCCACTCATGAGTTGATCACAATCAGTAAATGACCCCTCATGAAAACTCATGTAATTAACCCAACTAAACTCATTGTTTTACCAAAATAGAAACGGGTAGATTGGTTTGCTGTTCTATTACTGAGGCCCTACTGAGGGTAAAATGATATTTACCTTTTCCCCAAGAAAAGTTCTAATAGTAGCCTATTGTAAATGAATCAGGGATTTTGTAAAGATTTAATAAACTTATCCATAAAACAACTACTCAAAAATTATCAGTTGCCATTGTCACTCATTATTAGGTTTTTTAAATTTTTCTTTCTTTCTTTCTTTCTTTCTTTCTTTCTTTCTTTCTTTCTTCTTTCTTCTTTCTTCCTTTCTTTTTTTGTTATTTCTGGAACTAGGATTCCCTGCTGTAGTGCTGATAGCTAGATCATGATATTGTACAAAGAGATCTTGATATTTGACCAATTACATCATCATCATTCTTTCTTCCACTCCTCAGACGTTGAGATCTCATTTTTTAAGTTATGACACTGCTAGACAGGTACTCTGAAGCAGTAATCCATGTAGGCAAAACCCTATAACTAGCTTTCTCTGAAAAAGGTGAAGAATTAAAGTACATCTCACAAAATAGATTGCTTATTTAAAATGAGGACATCTGTCATGCAGGGACATGAAGCAGATCAGCAACAGAGAACTCAGCAGAACTCTTTAGAAACAATAATCCTTAAGGTATCCACTGTATCCAACAAAGGAAGCTTTTTTTTCCTATTCATTTAAGGTACACTATTCTTTGAAGAATTGGTGAAATAGTCAGTCAAATCATTTTCTTTTATTTTTGAATTTATGGGAATTCCAAGATGATTAAGATTAATCTGGATTAGAGCGAGTTAAATTGGTAAAACTCATGCTATAGAAGCATAAGTACCTGGGTTTAAAACCACAAATCCAACATAAAGGCCAAACACATTGGTATGAAGCTGTTATATCTGTTTAGAAATGTGTTATGAAGATAAAACAATCACAAGATATTAGAAGAGAGCTAGCCTTGTGCATGTAGTGATGAATCCCAGAAACTCTGCCTAAACAAAGAGGACAATGAGACCCAGAACCTAGCATTGTTCTCAGACCTCCAGAAGTGTCCCATGGCATATATGCAACTACACACACAGACACATACATGCACACACACACACACACACACACACACACACACATCTACTCTATATTCATGGATTTTTAATAGTTTTGACAACTAAGTACACATGACATAAACAGATTTATCAATGGATATCCAAGCAAATAATAAGGAAGTCCTTTCCTGAAATAGCCCTTAGTAAAAATTTAAGACTCCACTCTAGTAAGCATCTCAAAACAGGACATTTTAATGTCTTTTTATATGTCCCACAAGTGGAAAAGAGACAAAGAAAAATGGATACGTACAATCACCTGCAATGAGCTCTGCCACAGACCAATCACACATCAAAATTAGTTGAGTCACTATGAATCTAGTTACACATGATCTAGCTAAGAACAACATCACTCAGGAAACACTAACAGTCACTTCATGAGGTTTACTGTCTGTCTTGTTTTGGAATCCTGCATGTCAGTTATGGAGGTCTATCAACCAGCTTTTGTTTTACTGCCCATAGTATCACAGAATCTTGGTATTCTAAAAATAGCTTTCAAGTACTGGAAGAAAAGAGTCAGGCTTTAAGCAGGAGCAAGAGGGTAGTGGGCTTGATTATTACTGGTATAACAGCTTTAATTACATTAATTGCTAGCACCATTGCTTCTGCATTTGCTTTGACACAAGAAGTTAAGAGAGCTACTTTTGTTAATCATTTAGCAAAAAAAAAAATGTTACTAGTGTGTTGATTATACAAGAGGATTTAGACAGGCAGTTAAAGGAACAGATTGATGCTCTTTATCCTGTTCAATCATTGGAAGGAGGTTCAGAATTTAAGAGTAAGTAGCCATCTCAAGTATCATGCCAAATATCATTGGATTCATGTTAGTTCTAAAATTTACAGTGGTGGTAATTATAATTAGGCAGAAATTTAAAGATACTTGCAGTGTATTTGACATAATTCTAACACCTTTCTGGAGATTTTAACTTTAAATAATGAGCTTATGAATTTTAAGAATGCTGTTCTGCTGTGCATTGATGAGATAGATACTGCTGATAAAATTTCCCATGGCCTGAGGTCAATATTTCTATTTTGGTCATGCTTCAAGAATGACTCATATAGCTTGATTATGAGAATACTTTTATTCCTGCCTATCATGTTAAAGCTTGTCTTTAACAACATCAACATGTTGGCAGCCAAAGTACATGGCTTGAACCTGAAAATGGACCCTCAGATGGAATTATTAAATTAACAAGCTGGAAAGCCAAAGATGGGTAATATTCTGCACAGAGTCTTACCAACCTAAGACAGAAAAGCATTGCTTTTGATAATACATATTCCATGATGGGAATGGAAGGTATTCTTGTCATAAAGACGTAGGACAAGTTCAGTCTTGTTAATGAAATAAAAAAGGGTGAGAGGCAGAGAGCCTTTGGGGCTGATTGGCAAGAATCTGACATGGGCCAAGGACAAGCAAATGGGCTGCTTTGCCGGAATATGACATTGGCCAAGAACAAAGATATGGGCTGCAGGCAGGAATGTGACTTTAGGCTAGAACAAAGAAGTAATTTTAGGCAGGATTCTAAATATTAGGCTAGAACAAATAAGTAATTAAAGGCAGAAATCTAAATTATAGGTTAAAACAAGGAAGTAGGCTTCAGACATGAAAATTACTTTAGGCTAGAACAGAGAAATAGGCTGAGATATTTTGTTCATCCTGATAAGTCCTTATAAACAGTGATCATGGGAGTGTTCACAGAATTTCATTTATTGGTTTGCTTATTCTTTTACTATTTGTGTTTATTGTCTTGCTTGTTCCTTGTCTATTTGTATCTACTGTATGGCTAATTCCTCAAGCCAGAAATGACCTTAATACTTACATGTAATTAAAATGGTATAAAAGCAAAAAGTAGGATGGGGGATGGGATGGGGGTTTTTAGGGAGGGGAAATTAGGAAAGGAAATGACATCTGAAAAATAAATAAATAAAATATCCAATAAAAAAGATTTTTTTAAAGAAAATAAAGCAAAATTTTAAAAAAATTGCTGTCAAAGGCATATCTTATTAAGGAAGGAGTTAATTTCAGCTGACAACTCTCAAACTTCACTCCATCCATGAGAAAAGTCAGGGTTGGTGCTGGGCCCTGCATGGCTGCCTAATGGGAGATGTGACACTGTTTCTATCCCTAAACATTTCCAGGTCACCTATACCACCATGTGCTAATGGTTGCTATTTTCCTAAAAGTGATCTAAAACTTTCTATTTTATTTTCCATCTTCCTTTCTAGATAATATACTTCACCCATTACTCAGAGGTAATCAGACAATAATAAATGATACAGATGTGTTTTTTGGGAATGAGGAATCAAGGTGATCCTGAGGCTGTAGAGGATGAGGAAGACCATAAATACCTACATGCTACTTTGTAAAAATTGTTCATTGTAAGCCTTCAATTTAGAGTGATATATGAGGAGATAAACATATTATCTAGTCAAATATCTGCAGCATTAAGTTGCCTGAGTAAATTTGGGCATATCAAGAACAGAGTTTGCAGTGCAACATGGTTGTGAACGTAGCTGCATGACACAACTTTGGCTACAGAAGCACCATCAACATGAATAACTCATCTCTGTCTTTCTAGTATACAAATGACACTCTCCTTTCTTATATGTTTTTTTTTTCTATTTTGACTTTTCTACACCATATTTGTCCTCAAATATTATTTTGGTAAAAGTTCCTGGGAAAAATATTTAAGGGCATTACTGGAACAGGAAATAGATTTGATTTCTATAGCCACAGACTGCTCTGTCCTTGACCATTCATGCACCCAACAACCTAGGCATTAATGGACAAGGAGTTCTGAATGTGAAGTCTGAAAGTATTAGTTGTTCTCTGGGAAATCTTAGCCAGTCCATGGTGGTTATGTTGTACCATGAAATATTTAAATCGAGAATATTTTGATAAACCTTAATTTTAGTAGATAAGAGAAATGAAGGCATCAAGGATAGAAATGTCTATAGAAAATATAAGGGACAAGATATAAAAATAAGTAGCTAGGTTTACTGGATTAGTGAGCAATGATGAAAGCCCCCAAGAGAGGAGATCTCTATAATAGAAAGTTTGATCCAGAAGTAGTATTAGGCAAAATTGAAAGATACATGTATAATAATAATAATTAAAAAACATAAAGGATGGTTTGGACACTGCCAGTGGTCATTGATCCAGCAATAGTATTGGGCAAAATTGAAAGATACATGTATAATAAAAAAACATAAAATATAGTTTGGACACTGCCAGTAGGTCATTGAATTAGTGAACTGACTTTCCTGGAAAAAATGGAACATGCTGATTTGTGTCCCTGACACTGCCTGCCAAAGGAAATTGGGGCAAAAGTTCTAAGGGATAGAATTTGAGCTTGTGAAGGAGCCCTAGGGGAAGCTTCACAAGGAATTAACATTGGATATGGAAATGACTTTGGAAAAGCATTGTAAAAATGCATTTTGGGATGGACTTAATAAAGAGATTCTGCATATTTAGACAAATTAAAAATTTATTCTAACCTTTTTGGCAAAAGGTGTTCATTAATATCCACCAAGGGCTGGGAATGTATCCAAACCCCAGAAGTTTGCCAAACAGCTCCTTCAGGACACTTGGCATTCCCACCTTGACCTAGTAAAATATTTTCAACCTCTTAAATGCCCTCATGCCTCAAGAAACATTATGCTTTTAGAAAGAAACACATGCAACTGCCCCTTCTTCCTTCATATACTGGCAAAGCTAGTGTTGATTCATTTGGACGTAGTCTTGAGCTTTGAGAGGCTTTTGATATTGGGAACCTTTTAAGACACCTGATTAAGTATACATATCAAACTTAATGGAGAATGAGTTCAATTTCACTAAAGAACATTTAGTCAAGGAAATAAATTAACATAAGATGTTGTGAAACAAAAAAAAAAAAAAACATACTCATTCCTAAAGAATGGTGATTTGGGGTTACTGGACCAAGAACATACTATTTTGGGAAAAGACTATGTATTTATAATAATTGAAAAGAAAAGCTACTTTCAACCTGTTCTAGAGTGATATGGATCAGATGTGATAGGGGAAGATCTCCTAAAGATATTGGCTCCAGACAGGAAAGAAAATTTTGAAAAAAAATCAAATAGGTCAGGTAACATGATTTGCTGATTCCTCTACATGGGAACAAACCTGTAACTTAATTAGACAAAAAAATGTCTCTAGCCAAAACTTCAGCTAAAATTAAGCAATGAATCTTATTGTGTTACTTAAGAAATTCTTATGATTCATAGTGAAATCCTTCACATGGCATGAATAAAGATTTAATATAGTTGATTATTAATCAAATTAACCCATAAAAATGGACAGTTGTCTTTCACCTGCTCAAACAAGGAGCAAAATTTCATCCTTAACTGATCTGTGCAATTTGCACAACCTATATGAATATCTTAATGTACTAAAATTTTGGTTTTTAAGATTCATATATTGCAAAAAAAAAAAGATTCATATATTGCAGAAGGTGCAAATCAGACAAGATTCATCCATAAGATTGCAGAAATGACTTATTACAGCTCTCTGCCTCCTGATTATGTATCCAGAGACTTGCTTTCAGAACAGCTTCAGGAATAGATGGTGATTCCAAATGACCTCAGTTCCCCCAGCCATTGAAATCAGAACTTCTGTCAAGCCCTAAGCCTTCTAAGCATACAGAGACTAGATATCAGATGCTAAAGCTAGCTTTTTCCTCCTGTTTTATTTTTTATTGGATATTTTATTGACATTTCAGATGTTATCCCCTTTCCCCATGCCCCCCAGAAGCCCTCTATCCCATCCCCCCTCCTACTGCTTTTATGAGGATGTGACCCCACCTACCCACCCACTTCCTCCTCCCCACCCTCGAATCCCCCTACGGTGGGGCATACAGCCTTCCTGGGAACAAGGAGTTCTACTCCCACCTATGCCCGAAAGGCCATCCTCCCCTACATATACAGCTAGAGCCATGGGTCCCTCCCTATGTGCTTTCAGGCTGGTGGTTTAGGCCCTGGGAGTTCTGGTTGGTGGTATTGTTGTTCTCCCCATGGGGCCACAAACTCATTCAGCTCCTTCAGTCTCCTCTCTAACTTTGGGGATCATTGTGAGCCCCATGATAAGTTCTATGTTCTAAAGCTAGCTTTCTTAAGTCTAACAACATTTTCTAATTTTTTCTATTCCTCCAAATTCAGCAGAAAGAAATTGTGGGAAGCTGTCATCTTGATCCCTTGGGTTTGTGTGTCTGGTTAAGGTTATTGTATAAGTTATAAAGAGGCTGTCAGTTTAAGGTAGAATTTGGAAATGGTCATAATTTTGAACAGGTAGGAAACTAAATTGAGAGATTCTAAGACTTGGGGACTCCCATCTTTCCTTTCTTCTTCTCTGTCCTTTATTGGGTAAAATGAAGGGGTTTGAAGGGAAAAGAGGAGTAGAATAATATTATAAAAAATTAGATTATTGGGATGCAATACTAATTTAGTCTTAAACAAAGCATTGTATAGCCATAACTTTACCTTGGTAGAAATGATTCAAAATTGAACTTATAATTTCTTATAGTGGTAGATAATTTATATATTAATACAGGTTTAACGTTATATTGGTATACATATTTGAATATTGATACAAAATTTAAAATTAATATTATTACTCTTAGATATGCCATTCATTTAAGGATTGAATGCTTTGACCCCGTACTTCTGTAACTGATATTACAAACTGTTTAAGATGATTGAGTAACGAAGTTAAAGGACAGATAGCAAGTGCATGGTTTTGTTTGGATTCTGATTTAAGTTAATAAAGTGTTTTCAGAGTTATTCAAATAGAAATATCTACGAGTAGTCAAGTTTAACAGTTTAGATATATTTTGCATAGTAGGTATTCTTCAAAACCATGAGAAATCCATAAAATATGGCATTTAAAATAATTTTATTAGTAATAGATTTTTCAACTCTGAGACATGTCTTCTTCTAAAAGTAACCCCTTTATGGTTCAAAGAATATATTGAGCATAATAATCTTCATATAGACTTTCTCTAGTTGTGGGTAGATAGCCACTGGGCAAGGATTGCCCTAATTCATCTTTAATCAAAAAATATAGTCCAGGAAAATGCAAATGATATGTGGTAGCTGAAAGCTTAGCTTTGCCAAGACAGGGTAAGTTAGTCTTTCATGATTCCTTCACTTAAGGTCTCTCAGATGATTGTGGTCAAGAAGGCTGAAAACAGATAGTCCAATGGTTTAAGTAATATCTGTCAAGTTAGTCATCTGTCTCTTTAAATTATTAAAGTTTTGGAAAACTAAGTTTTTGTACTTCCTATATGTTCAGGTAATATTTAATTCATTCTTAGATCTGTGAGGAGATTGAAGACTAGCTATAGTCTCATAATCAAACTTATGTTGTTTACCACTGAGGAAGATGATGTACATTTGAAAGAATGTTTTTCAGTTGGTGAAACAAAAGGTGAGACAGACTCTCAGGACTCAAAGAGGCCTAAGATGAAATGCCCTACAGTGAGGAGCAGAAACTTGAAAAGTCTACCTCCAGTAGAAAGGGCATCAAGTGAAAGGATAGTTTTGCCATCCCACAGTCAAAAACTCTGACCCAGAATTGTTCCTGTCTAAAAGAACTGCAGGAATAAAAACAGAGAAGAGCCTGAGGTAAAGGAAGTTCTTTGACAGGCACAAATTGGGATCCAAGTAGGGGAAGTCTCAAGGTATAACATTGTTTCTGATTCTATGGTATGCTTACAAACAGGGGCCTATCATGACTGCCCTCCAAAGGCTCAACAAATAGCTGAAAGAGTCAGATGCAGATATTTACACTGAAACAGTGGACAGAAGCTGGTGATCCTTGTGGTTAATTAAGGAAAAGCTGGAAGAAGTTGAGGAGTAGGTGACAGTATAGGAAGACCAGCAGTCTCATTTAACCGGGCTCCCTGAAATTTCTCAGACACTGTATCACCAACCAGGCAACAGACACCAGCTGATATAAGACCCCCAACACATATACAGCAGAGCATTGCCAGGTCTGGACTCAAAGAAGATGCACCTAACTCTCCAAAGACTTGGGGTCCTAGAAAGTGGAGTTATCTGTTGGGATGGGAGTAGGAATGGGGGTATTCTTTTGGAGACAGGGTGGGTGGAAAGAGATGTGGCATATAGAACAGTTGGAGGGTGGATCAGGAGGGTAATAAAGTCTGCATTGTAAAATATGATTAGTGAATAAATTTTTATTTTTTTAATTTTAATTTTTTTCATTTATTTTTTTCTCAAATCGTAATTCATTCACACAGGGGTTAAAAACACAGAAAGGCAGGATGTGGGGAAGGGAATGACACTGAAGTGTGGGTGTTCAGGGGGAATACAGATATCTTCATAATCAGGTATCGGTTGGGTGAAGGTTCAGGGGACAAGTCACTATGACTCTGTCTATGACTCGCTTGTCCTTATCTAAGTTGATTTTGTCTGCCAAGGCTACCTATGACAAAGTCTATGACTACTCAGGCTTGTAAATTTCCACAAAAGCTGCCTGTTTACATTAGCTTATAGGCATCTGTTTCAATGTTTTACCACTGAGACCCAAGATTTGGTGTTGGTATACATGTATGACAGGCCTATTGCTGATTTTAGGCCTATGGCTGATTTTAGGCCTTCAGTGTGTAAGCAGGGCTGCACCTGACATCTCCTTTCTCTAAGTATAGAAGGGCTGTGGCAATTCTAATCTTGCGAAGACGGGGATAGAGGCCTGACCTCCAGTATTTGAAGGTGATCTTGTAGTGGCTCCAGTCCCCCTGTCGTTGTCCAGTGAGGCATGAGGGCCATACCCGTCCCAATGTCTTTTCCCTGGAGAGGGGATATTTTTTACATCAACCCCTATGCAGTCAGGCTTGTCCCTCAGGGAACCCAGATAGATGTTTTATCTTTTATTTATATTCCCTTGCAGTGCTTAGCCTCTCAGACTAAGCAAGAACTCAGATTGCCTGTCAGAGGGGGTTCTGGGTGGCCCCTCTCTGCTTGGTCTAGGGGCAGAAGTCCCCTCTTTTAGGTTGGGTGGAAATGGGTTTTGGAAACACCCTGTATAAAGTAACAACCTCACCTTGACTCTTGTGGTCCTCCATAGCTAACTTATGATAATGCATCTGAGTAGGTTTTGCTAACAAATTATTTATCTGTTGTATCACAGAGTTAGTTTGCCTATTTGAGGGCAAGGGACAAGAAGAAATAAGCAAAAAGAACCCAAATAATGGTCCCAAGATGGGAAGAAATAGGGTTGACAACCTTCAAGAGGCTGAAAACCAATTCTTGTACCAGCATTCATATGTCTCTTTCTCTCTCTGATTTTTCTTAGGGCCTTCACTGACCTATTTCATGCTTTCTTGACCCTCCTTGTCTTGTCTATGTAAAGGCAACATTCTTCTTTAAGGGCTGTACACAGTCAAGACCTGTACACAGCCTTTTCTATTGTAATAGGGTAAATCAAGTCCAATAAGGATCTTTGCGACTTTAGGAGGTCTCTTCAGACAGTGAAGTGAGGGATTTATTCAGATTAGTGATGTCAATCTCTAGCTGTTTGATGTTCTTGTCAGTGGCCCTTCAAAGGTCTGAGTAGTATAAGTTCGGAGGCCAGCATCTGGATTAGAACTTCTAACAGCAGACACCACAGGTGATTCAATTTTATCTGGAAAGGAAAAAGAAGGGAATTCTCAGGGAGATTTCTCTTCCCTGGATGTAAATTTTTATTCATCGTATTTATGGTTGGGCCTGTCTTTGTGGGGGGTATCTATTTTTTTTTCACTAATCTTTTTGGTAGCCAGTTAGCTGTGCCTTCTGTGGTATCAAACAGGCATATCAATCCTCAGCCCCATAAGAGAACTGGGCCTGGGCCATTGCCTTTAAGGGTAAGAGGGTCCTTCCCCATATCTGTGGCAAAGTTTTGTTGGTCTCGGTGGTGCCAGAGGCAGTCAGAAGCAGATTTGCCATGAGCTTTCAGCTTTAGAGAGATAAAAGTGAACAAGGCATGATGGGGAGTATTTCAGGGGGACTACTTCTGAGGGAGTACTGTTCCCCCTCTTTTGTTTTAAAAGCCAATTTTTCAGAGTTCTTGTACAATCAGGGCAGAAGCACCAACAGTCGCTCCTTCCACACTCAGAGAGTCATGAAGACCCTATTTAAGGATGTATAAATCTAGATTAAAAATCTTTTGTCAAAGACTGTTATAGCACCACTGACAACTAATCATACTATATAATATATCGATTAGTAATAGCTTCTTCTACTTTTTGTGAGATTACCTTTCTTTTGTCAATTAATTGTTGAGGAAAATTAGGATTTACATCTCTCTTGACAATATTGAACAGAGACTTAAATTCTTTTGTGGAGAGATTAAAATAGGATCTTAGCCAATTAGCAAATCCTAGAAACTTTTGAAAATAATTTAAATAAGTAAACTCTCTCCCTCTCTTTTTTTTAGACCCTATATCTGTGTGTTTTTTTTTTTTTGGATACTATACATATTTACATTTCAAAGTTATCTCCTCTCCCATTCTCCCCCAAAACCCCTTATCCCATACCTCCTCCTCCTAATTTTTGTGAGGGTATGCTCCAAATATCCTCCCAGTCCCATCTCCCTGCTCTCATTTTCCCACACAGTAGGGGATACAAACTTTCGGGGACCATGGCCCTCCACTTCCAATGAAGTCTGACAAGGTCACACTCAATTCCCTATACAGGTGCATGAGTCCCTCCCTTTGTGCTCTCTGGCTGGCGGTTTAGACTTTGGGAGCTCTGGTTGAAACTTTTGATACTCCTTCTAGAAAGGACCAAACCATCCACACTTTGGTCTTCCTTCTTCTATGTGAGTTTTATGTGGTTTATACGTTGTTTCTTAGAAATTGTGAGGTTTTGGGCTAATATCCACTTATCAGTGAGTGCATACCATGTATGTTCTTTTGAGATTAGGTCACCTCACTCAAGATGATATTTTCCATAACCATCCATTTGCCTAAGAATTTCATGAACTCATTGTTTTTAATATCTGAGTAGTACTCCATTATATGAATATACCACATTTTCTGCATCCATTCTTCTGTTGAAGGGCATCTGGGTTCTTTCCAACTTCTTTCTATTATAGATAAGGCTGCTCTGAACATATTGGAGCATGTGTCCCTGTTGTATGTTGAAACATCTTTTGGGTATATGTCCAGGAGTGGTATAGCTGGGTCCTCAGGTAACACTATGTTCAATTTTCTGAGATACCGCCGACTGCTTTCCATAGTGGTTGTACCAGTTTACAATCTCACCAACAGTGGAGGAGTGTTCCTCTTTTTTCACATCCTAGCCAACATCTGCTGTCACATGTGTTTTTGATCTTAGCCATTCTGACTGGTGTGAGGTGGAATCTCAATGTTGTTTTCATTTGCATTTCCCTGATGACTAGGGATGCTGACCACTTCTTTAGGTTCTTCTCAACCATTCGAGCTTCCTCAGTTGAGAATTCTTTGTTCAGCTCTGTGCTCCATTTTTTAATAAG
>NW_021605506.1:899624-931972 GCF_004785775.1 Grammomys surdaster
TGTTGGTTACCACTTTGTCCTATTGACTGCGTCCTTTGCTTTACAGAAGCTTTGCAGCTTTATGATGTCCCATTTGTCAATTCTTGGTCTTAGAGCACAGGCCATTAGAGTTCTGTTCAGGAACTTTTTTCCTGTGCCTATGTGTTCCCGGCTTTTCCCCTGTTTCTCTTCTATTAGTTTCAGTGTGGCTGGTTTTAGGTGGAGGTCCTTGATCCACTTGGAATTGAGCTTTGTACAAGGAGATAAGTATGGATCAATTTGCATTCTTCTACATTCTGACCACCAGTTGGACCAGCACCATTTGTTGAAAATTCTGTCTATTTTCCCCTCTATGGTTTTAGCTCTTTTGTCAAAGATCAAGTGACCATAGGTATGGGTGTTCATTTCTGGGTGTTCTATTCTATTCCATTGATCCTCCTGCTTGTCTCTCTTCCAATACCACACAGGTTTTTGTTTTTTTACCACTATTGCTTTGTAGTACAGCTTGAAGTCAGGGATGGTGATTCCCCCAGAAGTTCTTTTATTGCTGAGAGTAATTTTCCCAATCCTGGGATTTTTTGTTATTCAAAATGAATTTTAAGATTGCTCTTTCTATCTCTGTGAAGAAATGAGTGGGAATTTTGATGAGGATTGCATTAAATCTGTAGATGGCTTTTGGCAAAATAGACATTTTTACTATATTAATTCTTCCAATCCATGAGCATGGGAGATCTTTCCATCTTCTGAGATCTGCTTCGATTTCTTTCTTCAGGGGCATGAATTTCTTGTCATACAGGTCTTTTACTTGCTGGGTTACAGGTTCACACCAAGGTATTTTATATTATCTGTGACTATTGTGAAGGGTGTCATTTCCATAATTTCTTTCTCAGCCAGTTTATCTTTTGAGTAGACGAAGGCTACAGATTTGCTTGAGTTAATTTTATATCTAGCCACTTTGCAAAAGTTGTTTATCAGGTTTAGGAGTTCTCTAGTGGAAGTTTTGGGGTCACGTAAATATACTATCATGTCATCTGCAAATAGTGAGATTTTTGACTTCTTCCTTTCCAATTTGAATCTCTTTGACCTCCTTGTGTTGCCTAATTGCTCTGGCTAGGACTTCCAATACTATATTAAATAAGTAGGGGGAGAGTGGGCAGCATTGCCTAGTCCCTGATTTTAGTGGGATTGCTTCAAGTGTCTCTCCATTTAGTTTGATACTGGCTACTGGTTTGCTGTATGTTGCTTTTACTATGTTTATGTATGAGCCTTGAATTCCTGATCTTTCCAAGACTTTTATCATGAAGGGGTGTTGAATTTTGTCAAATGATTTCTCATCATCTAGTGATATGATCATGTGGTTTTTTTCTTTGAGTTTGTTTATATAGTGGATAGTTTGTGTAGTTATCTTCTTTTGGGTTTGATGGAAAAGGATTATTTTCTTGCTTTTTCTAGGGTATGATTGCCCTCCTTGTATTGGAGCTTTCCTGCTATTATCCTTTGTAATGCTGGATTTGTGGGAAGATACTGTGTAAATTTGGTTTTGTCATGGAATATCTTGGTTTCTCAGTCTATGGTAATTGAGAGTTTTGCTGGGTATAGTAGCCTGGGCTGGCATTTATGTTCTCTTAGGGTCTGTATGATATTTATCCAGGATCTTCTGGCTTTTAAAGTATCTGGTGAGAATTCAGCTGTAATTCTGATAGGTTTGCCTTTATATGTTACTTGGCCTTTTTCCCTTACTGCTTTTAAAATTCTTTCTTTGTTTTGTGCATTTTGTGTCTTGATTATTATGTGACCGGAGGCATTTCTTTTTTGATCTAGTCTGTTTGGCATTCTGTAGGCTTCTTGTGTGACTATGTGCATCTCATTCCTTAGGTTAGGGAAGTTTTCCTCAATAATTTTTTTGAAGATATTTACTGACCCTTTAAGTTGGGAATCTTCACTCTCATCTATACCTATTATCCTTAGGTTTGGTCTTCTCATTGTGTCCTGGATTTCCTGGATGCTTTGTGTTAAGAAATGTTTGCATTTTGTGTTTTCTTTGACAGTTGTGTCAATATTTTCCAAGGTATCTTCTGCACCTGAGATTCTTTCTTCTATCTCTTGTATCCTGTTGGTGATGCTTGTGTCTATGATGCCTGATTTCTTTCTTAGGTTTTCTATCTCCAGGGTAGTCTTCGTTTGTGATTTCTTTACTGTTTCTACTTCCACTTTTTATGTCCTGGATGGTTTCGTTCAATTCCTTCAACTATTTGTTTGTGTTTTCTTATAATTCTTTAAAGGATTTTTGTGTTTCTTTAAGGACTTCATCCTGTTTATCTGTGTCCTCCTCAAGTTTTTTGATAGTGTTATTTATTTCCTTCTTATAGTCCTCTATCATCATCATTAGAAGTGATTTTAGATCTGGTTCTTGCTTTCCTTGTGATATGGGGAGTTCAGGACTTTCTAATGTGGGAGAACTTGGTTCTGGTGATGGCAAGTACCTTAGGTTGCTGATGTTTATGGTCTTGCACTTGCCTTTTGCCATCTGGATCACATTTGTGCTATCTGTGCTGTCTCTGACTGGAGCCTGTTTTTCCTATTATCTAGGTTGTGTCAGAACTGTTTGGGATGGGTTTTGCTTCTGGGGTTAGAGCTGTGTCCCAAGATCTGCTCAGTGCTCAGGTGGAAACCGGAAGGGGCCCAGGCACCTGGTCAGGATTGGATTCCTGGGTCCCAGTGGGTCCTGGTTTCTCCCTGATTGGAGCAAGCATTGCAGCTTCATAGCCTAAGATACTGCTTGGGTTAGAGCTCCTGGGAATGCCACTTCCTCTGGTTTCTGTGAGATTGGGGGCAGAGCTGATTCTTGGGATTTGCCGAGTGCTTAGGCTTAGACCGGAAGGAACCCGCTCTCAGGAAAAGGAGTGATGTCCTGGGTGCCAGTGGGTCCCCTTTGCTCCCTGTTTGGGGTCAAGTAATGCCCTAGCCTAAGATACTACTTGGGATAGAGCTTCTGAGAGCCCCACTTCCTCTGGTTTCTGTGAGATTGTGTGCAGAGATGCCTCCTGGGATCTGCTCAGGCCCAGACCGGATGGAGCCCGTGCTCCGGGCCAGGAGTGAATCCCTGGGTCCCAGTGGGTCCCAGTTACCCCTTGTTTGGAGCAAGTATTTCTTTTTCCTTACCTGAGTTGCTTCCTGAGTTAAAGCTCCTGGGAGTCCCTCTTTCTCTTGGTTTTCTGGGGTTGGGTACAGAGCTGCCACCTGTGACCTGCTCTATGCTAGGGCCCAGACTGGAAGTCCCCTGGCTGTCTTGGAACTCTCTCTCTGTAGATCAGGCTGGTTTCCAATTCAGAGATCCACCTGCCTCTGCCTCCTAAAGGCTGGGATTATAGGAGTAAAGCACCACCTGGTAGAAAGGTGCTTTTGATCAATGCAGTAATTTGAATAAATTTTTAAGATAAAGAAAAAACTTAAATCAGGTATAGAATTGTAAACTCTTAAAGTTAAGATAGATGTTAGAGAAATGTACCTATACTGACAAAATTGATGGACTGGACTTAATTAGTGTATACTATATTATACCTTTTAGCTTACATAACTGTTATAACTATGGTCAATGTGTATCTGAGAGAAAAGGTCTTTTTAATAGATGAAATGGGGGAAATGTTGTGGATTTAGTTTAACATCTGTATTATGTTAACTGGGTTCCAAAAGTTCATGAGAGTTCCACCTGTAAGACTCTTAGAGTCCCTGCTCCCAGTTGATTTTGATTGGCAAATAAAATTGCAGGCTGCTAATGGCTGGTAAGGAGACAGAGGTGGGACATTAGGTTTTGTGGGCAAGGGCACCAAGAGAAAGAAAGAGAATCTCCATGCCAGAAAGGAATAAGATCCAGGCTACAGAGCTTCAGAAGAGAGAATACACCAATCATTTGAGAGCGAGAGAAGAACAGCTCCCAACTCCCCATTTACATATAGGATATTAAAGGTGGAATATAGATTTTAGTAAGTAGGAACTCAGGAGTATCAGAGGAGAGGTGTGAGCAACATGGAATTTTGGGAGTGGTCAAGCCATTGAGCTGATTAAGGCAAATTGAATATAAGGCTGTGTGTGTGTTTTTCATCTCAGAACTTCGAACACTGGGGGGCATAGCAAGAAACACAGGCCACAACTGTCACAGGGGCAATTTGAGTGGGTTTAATCACATAATAATAGTTTCTCACTGACTGAAATTTAGATTATATATCTCTGTCATTCCTCAAGTGGACAAACCAAAAGCCTTATAATTTATTTTTTAGCCAAATTCATCTATATCATATCTGTTATTTTTATACTATTTATATGAAACTTCAAAGCCACAAAACTCTCTTTTAGACAAACCTCTTTATGTTGAGCTCTAAACAGTACTTCTGTATCATAGTCACATCTGAGAAGACCATTGGTTCAGGGAACATTGAAGAAAGGAAGATGGTAAGATGGTAAAGGCCCAGAATCAGGGAGCACTCGTAAAAACTATTGTCTCCTGAATATGACATGGTCATTCATGAGCTCACAATACCTGTGGTCATCTATATAATTCCTGGACAGCATCAAGACAGTCATTAACAGTGGCAGAGCTCCAAAGACCTCATTCTAGCTGAAAAGAGTAAATGGCTTTTAGTGGAGGGAGAGTCTGTTCTCTTCATGGGTGTGACTCAAGCTTGGTAGGGCATACATCAGTCAATAACCCTATAACCATGTGTATTTGAGCAGAATATAAAACTGAGAAGGAGAAGGGAATAATTCAGAAGAGGTTGAGGCAGAAAATTTGAGGGATGTATATTATCTCAATATATTGGACACGCATGAAATTTCTAAAAAGAAATTCTTGACAAACTAATGAAATACAACCTACCATCTTTTTGCATGTAAAGTAGAAAATTGTGACTCATGTAAACTGAGGCTTTTGGGTGTTCCTTAGCTCTACCAACCTACCTCACACCACTGATCCATAATTCCCAAGCTACCCCCTTCTAATTTTAAGCTTTCCTTGGCAGACCAATCTGTGAGTATCCCCTATAGTGAGTATTCCTTCTTCCTTGAAAACTACCCACTCCCCACATTCTTGACTACCTCACCCATCTTCATCCTTCTGATATCAGAACTGATCTACAGCTACTTCTCTAGAGGACACTCTTGACGTCTCTGATGTATGTAATCTGCACAGTATATCTCTATTATCTTTTGTCTAGGTTCTAGCACCTATCACAGCCCTTGGCCCTCAAAATGAAAATCATACTTCAGGATCTTTATTTTATGATTTATAAATATTTTCTCTAAATTGACACATTCTTCAAAAAGGAAGTGGAAGCTCATGAGACTTGGAAAATAAACAACCATGATAGTTTTGGGAAGTCCAAACTTCAAAGATTATCAGTTACACTCAAATTGAGAGCAAATTGAGAGTAGTGAATCAGATTACAAAAATTGTAAAGAACTGCTGAGAGAGGATACTATGACTACCTGATTAATCATATGCATATCTGCCATCTGAGAAGAGATGAGATGTTCCAGCCTGTGTCAAGCTGATAGCTCAAGTGAACTGTGTTGCTTCTTATATTGTTTTATAACTTTACTTTTACACAGCATCTCTTATTAATCCTAAAGCTAACCAATATTTCAAGACTAGCTAGCCACCAAACCCAGGGATCCTCCTGTCCAGCTCTAGAATTACAGCTTACATCATCAAAATCACTTTTGTTTTTTAACATTTTAGTTTTTTTTTCTTTTTCTTTCTTTCAAGATTAAAATATAATATGATCATTTTCTTCTTCCACTTTCTCCCTAAAACCCTTCACACATATCCTCCATGCACTCTTTTTTCAGGTATGCAGGAATGGATCAATATACAGAAATTCATCAACGTATTCTACTATAAAAACAAACTCAAAGGAAAAAAAACACATGATCATCTCATTAGATGCTGAAAAGCATTTGACAAAATTCAACATTCCTTCATGTTAAAAGCCTTGAAAAAAAACAGAAATTCAAGAGCCTTTCCTAAATATACTCAGGTCAATATACAGCAAACCAGTAGCCAACATCCAACTAAATGGAGAGAAACTTGAAGCAATCTCTCTAAAATTAGGTACTAGACAAGAGTGCCCACTCTCTCCCTACCTATTTAATACAGTACTCAAAGTTTTAGCGAGAAAAATAGACAGGAATAGGTAGTGAAAGGGATACACTTTGGAAAGGAAGAGGTCAAAATATCACTCCTTGCAGGTGATATAATAGTATACTTAAGTGACCCCCAAATTACACCAAGGCCTTGCCTTGTTTTTTATTAATTGTTTGTGTGTGTGTGTGTGTGTGTGTGTGTATGTGTGTGTATGTATCTATGTGTGTGTGTTTATGTACTTAAATTTTTTTAACATAATTCCTGGGTATTGAATACAGAGCCTCATGTTTGTAAAGTTAGCTAAAGATGTAGAAGGAATATGTCTTCCTTTAAGGTTGTGTGATCTGTAATCCTTAGATAAATGCTTTAACATGGAAGAACTTAGCAATTTTTTCAGTTATTGATGACATGTAAACTGGTAGAGAAAGAATCATTGCACTTTATAACATGATTTACGGTGTTGTTGACAGGGTAAGTTTCACAGAGCAGTGTTTTACAGAGGACATGTGTGAGAATTTTCCTGAGAAGACAACACATGGACATTTACTCAATCTAGATAGGGAAGGCATGAAATACAAAAAGTAAGATTCTATGAAAGCCCATCTTGGTGAACCAAGTTTACTTTATTGTTTAAATTACTAAAAGAGTATGAATGAAGGATTGCTTTTAGAATCAGAGATTACTTAAAGTCAGCTGAACAACCCATAAGTTCACCCCGATATGGGTCAAAACTCATATGGTCTTCATACTTAACACACTCTGCATGATGGATGCAGAGTATGGAGATACTATTATTTCACACTTTTGGGTCACTGTGTAATTAATATTTGCTGCACATAATACTTTGGATGAGAATAAAAAGCTCTTGCTCAATGGATTTAACAGTATGTCAGTGGGATTTAGTTGAATAGTAACCTGATTAGTAGTATAGCTTCCCCTGGGGCCTGTGACCTATTTAGCCATAGGTTCTTAGGCCAAAAATGGCACCAGGTATGGGTTTCATCTTTTGAAAGAAGACTTAAATCCAAACAGAACTTAATTGGTTACTTCCATGAAGTTTGTGTCACAATCATACCAGTGGGCTTGTCTTGCTGGGTCAATCATTATTATAGTACATATGCTTCAAGGTAGGTGGGTATATCTAATGACTATTTTTCTCTTCCAGTAGCATGCAAAGCATCTTTTGGCAATATGAAATCTAGTAATAAGGAATTAAGTTCCACATCAGCTAATTTCTCCAAGTTATATGACACAAGTATGTGGTATTCACAACAATTTGATCTTACCATCAACTTCTAGAGAGTAACTAAGACTAATGACAATAGTTTGCAATGTTTTGAGGTATTGAGTCATTTACTAATTGATGTTGGAGGTCCCAGGCCACTTTCATAAGTACCTTTCCTAAGTTAGTCTGGGCCATATATGAAAGCTTCCTGAACAAGCTAGAGGGAACAATCCTGTAAGGAACTTTTTTCCTTGTTCAGCTTCTGCTTGAGTTTCTGCCTTGACTTCCCTCAATGTCAGTCTGTAATCCAAAATAGAAGTCTATGTAATGTTTTGTTTCCTCAAGTTCAACAGGGAGACACTTGACATCAGCCTCTAGTCAAATTGGTGAGCTTTAAGTCAAGAAAATACTCTATCTCAAATATGGTGGAGGAATTCTTGAAAATGACAAAAAAAAGGCTCTTACCTCATCAGGAACACATACATGCATGCACATCTTCACTCATCTCAACTTGTATATACATGGGCATGTGCATATACACATTAGTAATTTTAAATTACAAAGTTCCATTTCTGTGTCTTTCTGTGGTCAGTAACATATAATCCTATCTCTAACTTTTCTTATTTTTACATTGGTTCTGCCATCTACTCAATTGGTCATACAAAATCTGGGAGTTATCTTTCCTTCATGTCTTCTTTCTAAGCACTTGATTCTCAGTCTCCCTTGACATTTCCTTAAAAATCATCTCATATTTCAGGATTTCTGAAACTGAACAACCATTCACACTGGATAAAGTCATATTTGTGTCTCTCACACACTCTACTTGCTTCTATGGTGCAATAACTTAAGAAAGAAAAAGCTTGTTTTGGTTTATATTTTTAAGGTGCTATTTAATATGGCAGGAAAAATATGACAAAAGGAAGCATGAAGCACTCTTCCCATTGCATCCACAGGCAAGAACTGAGAGGGAGATTAACGTTGGGGATCAGCTCTCTTTCTCCACTTTATCCATTCTAGGACCTGAAACAACTGGATGGCACCTCAGGATTGCTATATGTTAATTTGTGTCTGGGAGTCTGAGCTGGCAGTAATTGCTTTCAGGTCCATGGCTCAGGTTTCCAGCAGTAGTCTGTCAGTGTCCCCCACCCACTCCAGTGGAGGCACACACTCAGAGAGTGAGTGTTCTTTATTGGTCACATAGAAAAATATTAATTGTACCCATAGATGTCCACCCTAATTCAAAGGCTCAAAATTGACTGGCAATTTGAAATTCCGTCCATGCTAATTAGCCACAAATTAGAAATGCCTTTATCTTACCTGTATAGGACTCCTGTGCTAAAGTTCACATTTAAATTCAGAAGAGCTACAATAATAATCCACAGGAGATGTGGTAATATGCAGGAATAGGGGAAGGAAATATCAATCAAAAGAAATCCTTATATTCACCATTCACCCACTGAAGAAATTCAACAAATATAGACAACTTTATTAATCCGTCGTTTACTAGAGTTTAAAATATCAATTAATATAATTTTACAGGATCTTAGTAAGAATCAAAAAATCCAGAAACTACAAACCAACATGTGACTATCACTCATATCAAATTTAACTTTATGATCATCTTAAATTCATTTTATTAGAGGATAAACATGGTATCTTTCAAGAAATGAAAAGAAAAAAAATTGGCTGGCAGAAAAAGATATTGAGAAGACAGAACAGACGGAGGAAATGTCCCTCTCTTCTTCACTCTCCATAGAATTAGTAACCAACAAGACTTTGCCTCCATTTCTAGCAATCTCATTTCCCTACCATCATTTTACAAATTGTAGGTGATGCTGATGGTACCCTAGTGAATTTTCATCACAAACATTTCAGTAAGTGAAATAAAAAATAATCTAAGAGACACAGAACAAAGAATCTGAAATTGGGTAGGGCAAAGGTAAACACTCAAGAAAAATTGTGTTTGATTTTCTTCATGACACTATATCATTTTTCAGTTTGTATTCTTTCTATTAGTCAGAAACAAATAAACAAACAAACAAAAAAATCAAAGAAAATTAAAAAAAACCCTTTTGTAAGTCTGTCCTTTAGCCATAAACACATTAAGGCATATTAGCTACTAAGTATGCAATTCTGTATCAGGACACTTTGTCTGGAAAAAAAATACTTAACAGAGTTTCAGCCCATTCTAGTCTGTACAATGGTCTTTTACTGCTAGATACAGTTGTTTATTGATGAAGGTTATGGTTCTAACTCCCAATTCTGACATTCTCCTTTAGTCTTCTGAAGACAAAGAAAATTCTTTATGTTTTCCTATGTCTTGCCTTACCCTATTTAAATGTAATCAATTGTATAAATCTTGATTTATAACTAATTGGAAAGTATCTGGTGATATTCCAAATCCTTGACTGCTTGGACACAGAAATTTTCATTTACTCAGTCCAAGATTCACTTATATTGTAAGAGGATTTATTGAACTAACACAGAAAAAATAATCTGAGAAATAGAAAGGGGAATTTTCTACTGAAAAATACTTCCTAATGATCTGTACAACTTTCACAAACTGAATTTGTTGAGCACCCCAACAGGATAGCAGCTCCCATCCAATCCAGGGCCTTGCAAGTCAAATTTCATTTGACACTAAACAAAAGGAGTGTTATTGGTGGATGACTATTTTCAGAGTGTAGGCATCAGATTGATTTAGGAGCACCTTCAAATCTCAAAAAATAAAATGAAATAAATAAAATAAAATAAAATAAAAATTAAATTAAATTAAAAAAAATGATGGCCCGAGCAGCCTTAATTCCAAATGTCAGTGAGAGTTGTCCCTTCAAAAACAAAAAACAAAAGTAGTAATATGTTTTCCAGGTGACATGAAATGCTTCAAATCAATATAAATTATATTAAAATTTTGTGTTTGGAAGGTTTCTTTTCTAATAAAACATCAAAAGAAGAAAGCAAAGCATTGTTTCAGCTCCCTGTGTCCCCCAGAGACACAAGCTTTCACATCCTGTTGGTACTGAAATGAGAAAGTGCTCTAGACAGGGAAATGAAAAAATATTAGGATTTCTTGTCAGACTGGGAACTCTGACTGCTTCTTTAGGGCAGTAATTGCCTCAGAGTTCTCAGCAACTCTAGCCTAGGGTTGCTTAAACTCTTTTCTATTATGCCAAAGAAATATTTATTTATACATTTATATACAATGAACAAACACATCAAATATATACTGATAGCAAGTCATACATTTTAAATAACTATTTGATTCTTATGTGTTTTTACCATTTATTAAAGTTTTACATAGAATTCTGAACTCTTGAGATGATGAGCTTATTATTTTTATATGAGAATATTGTTGTGTTGTGGTGCAAAATTTTAATCCCAGCACTTAGGAGACAGAGGCAAGTAGATTCCTGAGTTTGAGTTCAAACTGATTTACAGAGCTAGTTTAAGGACAGCCAGTACTACACAAAGAAACTCCATCTCATGTAAAGAAAAATAAACTAGCAAATAAAGAAAGAAAGAAAATAAAGAAAAATTGGAAGACTATTTTGTACTGCAGGATATGTAACATCTTCAAGTTTTTTAATATTGATAAGTATTTTAATTTTATCATTATCAAAACTAAGAATTTGACTTTGGATGAATTTGTAGTACAAAATGGCAGAAGTATATTTGGAGTCATTGATGAAGAAACTGTTAGAAATTCTTTCCAACTCCCAAGCCAAAATTCACTGAATAAATTTTTATGATTAAAGTCTACAAGTAAAATGGTAATTTTTAAATCACACAATATGATCCAATGATATAATAATTTAATATTTAGCTATATGTTGAAGAATGATGGTAGGAAGATGCTTATTTTTTTTAACTTTTTATATTTACTGAACCGTGTTTCTCTAAAAGCATCAAATGTAAAATGTACATTAACAACTGTAGTTCATAACTTATACTAGAGTGTGAACTATGATGTTTGGGGGAGTACAGTGCAAAGAAGATGGAATAATAAGCCAAGTAGAGTCCAAGGAAGTGTCAAAGCCCATGCATTAATTTTTTGGTACACCAAGAAGCAGCAGATAACCAAATGCATGCCTATAGTTTTAGATTGTACATTTGCAAGGGGCCATCATCCATGATCTCTTTTAAAATAGAAATAACTGGTGAGATGGCTCATCAGGGAAAGATGCCTGTTGTCAAATCTAATGACATGAGCTCAACCCCTGGGTACCAGATGGGAGAGAGAACTGACTCCCAAAAGTTGTACTCTATTCCCCACAGTCACATCAGTCACATACACAGATTTTGAACATGTCTATGTACATAAGCTATACATAAATGTAACCAAAACAAGCAAACATCAATAAAGAAAGTTAAAATAACCTAAAATAAAATAAAAACTTCTTTGAGAGGAGGTGCCCAAACACAAATTTGCCTCTTGCTATAAATTAAAAATTTTTTACATTAATTCAGTACACCAGACTAGAGGTGTGTGTGTGTGTGTGTGTGTGTGTGTGTGTGTGTTCATGTGTCATGAGCATGTAAAGAATGGAGGCTGAATAGTTGGTTCAGCAATTAAGAACACTTGCTTCTCTTGAAAGGATCAGTTTCCAACACCCAAATCATTCAACTTGCGACTATCTGTAATTCCAGGGCCAGGTATCCTATATTCTTTTTCTGTCCTCTACAGGCAAAATTTATACTCAAACACACATACACACAAATTTTTTAAAAAAAAAATAAGTAAATAAACAACTAATTACAGTGAAGAAGTGACATTGGGTAAATAATGCAAGTTCAAACACAGGAGTGTGAATCTAGTATAGAGTCTCATGAATAGATCTCTGCTGGAACTAGTGTGATGATATACTGTCCAAGGCTGCCTTCACTACATCAAACATTTGCTGACCCACACAAACAGAAGCCAAGGCCATGACTCCAAGTCATTGGAAAGACAATGAGTTTAACTGAAAGCTGACCTGCAACCTTAAATGTACTTTTTAATGAGCCCGATAGTGAACAGAGTCAACCTTCATTGAGGAAAAAGTGACAGTGGGCTGACTGTGTCTAGACATCTCAATGGAAGACTCCACACTCTAGGCACATCTTGTAGAAAAGTCTTGTCTGTCCTGCAACTGTGTACAGCACCTATCAATTCTAATCTTGAAATTCCCCAGTTTCTAATTTTGTTTCTGGTTCATCATGTTCTAGAAGAACTTTTATTACACTAACTTCTCTAGTCTACTTTGGGTGAAGTTGTGTGGGTCTGCACTGTGCCATAAACAACAGCTGGGACTATTTATTCATTACAAGAAAGTTTCTGGTCATGGTTTATCTTTTAGTTTCACTGCTATTATACACGAAGCCTCATGGTAGGCAGGTAGCCCACCAGTAAACTGTAGCATAGCCAGGGAAAACTGAGAGGTATGAAACAGGCACCTGAGAGACCTCTCACCAGTTGAGAATCAAAAATTCTAGTATAGCCAACAACATATGATGCCAAGGCGGCTGACCTAGGGATAATACTTTTATTATACAGAACATAACAATAGCAGTGAAGTCTGTTTAAGGCCTAAGCCTCTGTGATCTTTAGGTATTGTTATATTCCATTCCAAATATTTTCAGGGATTCAAACAAACAAACAAAATTAAATCTTTGTTTAACGTAAAACCTAACTTCCCCTGCCACCTTGTGTTACATCAACTATAATCCCATCACATTTCACATCAGGCACCAAACAATTATGTCATTTATTAAAAACAGGAAGAAAGAGATAAAGAAAGAAGGAAGGAAAGAGAGAGAGAGAAAGAGAGAGAGAGAGAGAGAGAAAGAGAGAGAGAAAGAGAGAGAGGTGAAAGAAAGAAAGTGGTGAAAGAAAGAAAAGAGTACACAAGGTCCAAGCTAGAGACATGGCTTGCTTAGTATTACAGAGTGTTTGCTGTTTTCCAGGACACTGGTGTCGGGTTGCCATCACTCACTTTAGACAGGCCATAACTACCTATATCTCATGCTTCAGAGGATCTGATCTTTAATCTGGCCCCTATAGTCATCATCATTCATGTGGTAAATTGTTTTTATTGTTTCTTCTATTAATGTTTTAAGTGATTTCTGGGAGAGACACCCATGTTCCCTCCTAGTATCTCCACAGTGGGCACTACTATAATTAACAAGTATGTGACAGAGAGAATGAAAAAATGGAGTAAGATGGGAGAGAAAGCGAAGCTGCATGGTACATACCCAGTGAAGACAGGTAGAACTGGAAAATTGACATGATGAGGAATGGATAAACATGAGGAACCTGTGCAAGTACCTCTGGTCATGGTGATATCTTGGACTGGGCTGACATCAGAGGCCATCTGGGTGTCAGTGATATGAGCTACTGCCTGAAACCATGTTGTTGACCAGTTAGGAACCAAACGAATCTCTGTGGCCTACTCTGCTTCTGGGTCTGTGGTCCTATTGAACCTGGAGGAGTTTATATTAATGTCAATGGCCCAAGATATCACCAAAGGCCAGGTAGATATCTATTTGAGACTGTGTGGATGTCTGAGGGTCAGGCTGCTTACAGGTACCACATCTTGGACCATGGTAGTTCTATCACAGCCAGTATCAGTGTTGATGCCTGAGGCCATTCTTACCACCAAAGGCCATGTGAATGTACATGGTGTATGCTGAGATTCATGAATAGTTCAGTCACACCAATCTAAAACTATCAGATGTCCAGGCACAGAGAAACAACAGAATATCCAAAAGGATGTCAAGTAAAGATGCAGTATTGGTGGTCTATCTAACACTAGAGGCTAAAACTAGACTAATGAGTCATTGCAATAAATATTTGCTAGTAAAGCTGTTTGGGCAAATGGGTTTATATACTACACCATCCACAGCTATATGTTTTTTGTTGTTGACAATGGTGGTGCTGGAGGTGGTGGTGATGGTAATGGTAATGGTGCTGCTGCTGCTGCTGGTGATAGTGGTGGTTTGGCTAGGTTTGTTTTGGTCATTGGTTTTTGTTTTTGTTTTTGGGGAGAGGCAGCAAGGGCAAATTTGAAGGGACGGGGAGATGTGTAGGTTTGGAGTGTATGATGTGAAAGCAAACTGACAAAGAATCAATAAAACTGTGTGTGTGTGTGTGTGTGTGTGTATAAAGGTATACATATTTATATATTTATATAAAGGTATATATATATATATATGTATATATATTTATATATATATATAGATATATAGATATCTATCTATCTACTTCTATACACACACACATACACACACACACATATGAATTTATTTTGAATTTAAATTCTGAATAATTAAATAAACTTTTTAAATTCTTTTATATTTGTATTGGAATAGAAATACCAAGACCATCCTTTGTACCCCAAATTGTGGCAAAACCAGTAAGCTTTTAGATGAATACAAATTTTAGTTATGAATGGATTAAACACACAGTATTGTTTAGGATAGCATTGCCAGGTTTAGCTAGCCTCTTGAAAGTGTCAGTGAAGCTATCTGAAATAGATTTATGTCAACTATGTGTTATTAATCACATTCCTTAGCAATGGCTTTTTCTTTTCAAATGTTCTTCAAAAGTTTTTTTTCTTTTATTGAAGAAAAGAACTGGAGAGTCGCCTAGTGGCCTGGCTGGGAGCTTTGAAAAACCTGTGCTCATAATAATGGTTACTGACTCCTGCCAAATGTGGTTATGTACACATCATTATAAAAAAAAATTAATTACTCTTATCAATTTGTTACTTTCTAGCTACTATGACAAAATATCCTGACAAAAACAAACAGCTTAGATGAGGGAATGTTTATTTTATTTCAATATTGCAGGCTCTTGTCCATCATATTAGGAAATCCCAGAAGTAGGAACTTGAAGCTCCTAGAAACATTAAAATCACAGTCAAGAGTAAAAAGAAAAATAAATTAATAAATGTGTGGTTGCCATTCAGCTCACCTCCTCTACTCTTTTCCCATCCAGGTCACAAACATCGGGAGTGTTATTACCCATAGTGAGCTGGGTCAAAAATAGTCAATGAAAAGAGTTACCTGCAGGTATCTCAAAAGGTCAACCTAATCTAAACAGCCTCATTGTATCTCTTCTCAGGTGATTCCACATTGGGTCATTTATATATTGTGTTAAGCTGTTAATGTAGCAAGCTCTATGATATAACTTCAGAAGCCACCAAAAAGTCATATGTGACTATCCTAAAGATTCTTTGAGGGATTGGAGAGAAGACTTATCAATTAATAGTGCTTATTTCTTTTACAGGTAACCTAATTTCTGTTCCTAGGAACTACACATGGAGGCTTACAACAATGTATGTGGATATCTATCTATCTATCTATTTATCTATCTATCTATCTATCTATCTATCTATCTATCTATCCAGTTTCAAAGGATCGATAACAATGTTGTTAAAATCTTATATTTAAAAACAAAACAATAACAGAAACCATCTAGATAAGAGAAAAATGGAGATGTGGAAAGAGTAAAATACAATTCTTCTGCCTGATGAAAATGTGGCGTTTACCTCATAAATTACTATATAGGTAAAATAATGATATATAGTAATATATAGGTAATTATTTAAAATATTCCTTAATTTAGTAGAAATTACCAAAGAAAGAGTTACTATTTTAAACTAATTCTGCAATCTATCCTTTGAGCCCAGTAGAGGCAATCCAGTGCTTGTCTAGCATGCAATACATCAAGTCACTGGGGTCAATCCTCAACACTGCATAAACCAGGCAGAATGGCACATGCTTGCAATCCCAGTACTCTCTGGAGGTAGAAGTAAATGGATCAGAAGACTGGGGTTAAGTTTAGCTATTTAAGAAGTTCCTCAGCCATACTGGAATACATTAACCCTGTCCAAAAAACGAAATCTAAAACAACAAAAGCCCTACTGATTCAACAAAAGGTAAGGAGGAATAAAAATTAAATAACAAAATACATAATAGAGAAGGGGCAAAACAAAAAGACAAAATTACTCCAAATTTACTTTTTAGTCACTAAAATGTGGATTAAGACAAAAGCCACTCGAATTGAAAACAGAGGAAGATCAATTTTCATTTACAAGTAAATAGTTTATTAAGGAATTAGTGAAGAATCAAAAAGAAAAGAGAAGTCAGTTTATAACTGTAACTCAGAGAATAAAATACTTAGAATAAAGACATGAAAGTTAAGTTCCATAATACTGTTGAAAGAACTTAAAGCCTAAACTCTATGTTCCCTTAAACATGCAATGCACTCTAACTCACCTTACGGGAAGAAAGGGGCCTTGTGGCCTTCTTTTTGACTACAAGGTTATTTAAACAGTTTTTCCCAAGATTTTCCCAGGAGTCTCATACTTGGAGAAGAAAGAGACTGGTTCTTGGTGTCAGTCAGAGAAGGAGATTTTCTCCCAGGTAGATTCTGTACAGTGCTTGTTATACCCCCTCACAGAAAACACTGAAGATAAAGGGCAGATCCACACCTTGACTAGGACTGGGAAGCTAATCATATCATCACATTTTTTTCTTTCTATTTAAACATAACCTTCATGACAGAACCCCAAAGATTAACTAGGATGGAGTGTCACTGGAACTTTCTGATCCTCTTCCTGGTGTAAGCATATTGAATAAATCTCCTTTCTTTGTTGTTCTCTGCTCTTTATTTAACTGACCAATTGAGCCCACCTCCAATAGAAAGACAGGGCATCAAGTTGATGGATGGGACTGCTGTCACACACTCAAAAACTCTGACTCAGAAATATTCATGTCAGAATGAATTTCAGAGACAAAAATAGATAGGGTCTAAGGAAAAGGAGGTCCAGTGATAGGCTCAAATTGGGATCCAGCTCAGGGGGAGGCTCCAAAGCCTAACACTATTAATGATGCTATGTTGTGGTTACAAAGAAGGGCCTATGAAGACTGCCCTCCAAAAGGCCCAACAAGCTGCTGAAAGGGTCATATGCAGATATTTACACCCAACTAATGGACAGAAGCTGGTGACCCCTTTGTTTGACTTAGAAAAAACCTGGAAGAAGCTGAGGAGGAGAGAGACCCTATAGGGAGACCAGCAGTCTAAACTAATCTGGACTCCCAGAGATCTCTCAGACAATGGACCACATATCAGGAAGTGTACACCACCTGATTTGAAGTCCTCAACACATACATAGCAGAGGACTGCCAGGTCTGGACTCAGCAAGAGAAGATGCACCTAATTCTCAAGAGCCTTGAGGATGTAGGGTGTGGGGAAGTCTGGAGGGGTGAGGGAGTGCTAGGGATCGATTGGTCTCAAGCCCTTGGCTCGGAGGGCTGAGACGGGGGCATGTGGCCTCACGTCAGACAGCCCACAAGGGAGGGCATCCTCTTGGACACTGGCTAGCAGGTGTGGAAAGTGGAACAGTCAGAATATGGACCAGGATGGGGATAATCTATGGACTGTAAAAAAAAAAAAAGAAAAAAGAATAAAAGAAAAAAGAAAAAGAAAAGTGGCATTGCCTATATTGTTAAAAGACCAAGTTCTGGGCCTGATTACCCATTGACAATGGTACACTTTTCTGTGGTAATACTATTGGGTAGTAAAGAATCTAAGTGTCTTTCTCTTGTCTCACCTTACCTAATGACTACATTTCCCTATCATCTCTTTCCTCTTGCCTTCCTAGCCTTTAATGACAGCTATTCTACTCTCTTCTTCTGTTAAAGTAAACTTTTTAAAACTTTCACAAGTGTATGTGATCGAGAGCATTTGTCTTTATTTTCTGGGATTATTTTCCTTAATATATTACCTCCCAGATCCATCCATACCATCACAAATGATAAGACAATTTTGTCTTTTCATGGCTGAGCAGATTTTATGGTGCATATTTACCACAATTTTTTATCCACTAATGCACATTTATGTTGGTTACATACTTCTGGTATCACAAATAATGCTAAGTAAATGAAAAGACAGAGGTAGCAAGATGGCTCAGAGGGCAAGCGTGAGCATATGTTCAAACATCAGAACCTACGTAAGAATTCTCTGGTGGATGTGCATATGCTTATATCCCCCAAATTTCTGCAGGAATTGGGAATGGATGCAGAGGGATAGATGAACAACAAAATATAGCAATCTATCTCTAGGTTCAGCTAGAGAATATTTTCAAGATAATAATGGGGGAAGTCATGGGGCAAGACATTCAAGATCTTTTCATGATCTACACACAAATTTTCATAAACACATGCAAATATAACATTATATATACACATAGAGTGAAAATACAAGCATATTTATAAATAAGAATATTTAATTTTGGTAAGAAATTAATACTATATAAAACAATCTGCATATTCAAAACAACCCTTACCTTGGTGGTTAGCTTTTATTGTCAGCTTGACATATAATAGAATCAACTGTCTCAGTTGTCTAGTTTAGTCTGTCCTATGGTCAGGTTTGTTGAGGAAATATTTATTATTTTAATTGAGATGTAAAAATCTACACACTCTGAATAGAATCATGTCCCAGAAAGAGAATTCTAGACTATGTAGTAGTGAATAAACCAACTGGACCTATAACATTAGTACACTGGTTCATTGCATGTCAGTAGAAATGATATGATGACCTGCTTCAAGTTCCTGCTTCCTTCCTTCACTTTCTAGAATAACAGACTTCATACTGGAAATTCTAGGAGGGTAATGACTTCTTCCTTCATTTACTTTTTCAAGGTATTTTATTATAACATAAATAAAACTTTTCCCAGGGAGATATAAACTAACATGTATTTACCCCTGATAGAGGATTAGTGAGAGATCAAATTAACCTTTCCATCCAAGTCCAACCTAGTGATCCAATGAGTGTATTTATATTATTCTAGGAATATAAATAGGGGTTACTTATGAAAATGGTCCAAAGGCAGCTGTATTGCTGAAAAGCTCACCTTGGTCTGCATTTTGACGAATAATTAATTAGTCCTACAGCTTCATGCATGTATACAGGCAGCTTGACAATTCAGAGTCTCTTTTTTTCAGCAGTCCTTCCTTGAACTTGGAGGATTTTCCTACATCTTTTAAGTTTCAGGGAATTCTTCATACTTATGAGTTGTATACCTCCTGTGTCTTAAGCTCTCTAGTATAAGATGCTTTAATTTTGAATTTCATGTGCTTCAAAAAGTCCAAAAGGAAACATATCAATTCAGAAAAAAATAACTTCTTGGAGAAATCAATCTTCAAATCCATAAAAAACCAGAACTGTCAAAGAGCAAAGACAACCTTGCAAAAAAATTGGTTGGTTTTGAAGGTTGAATTTCTTTTTATATATTACTAAATTTGTGATGTTTATTCTTTAAAAAATGAATTCTATCTGTTCAAATACTTTTAGAAGTATGTTTAAAATTATAACAATTTTTAGATTTATGAAAATTCCAGGGAATACAGGTGTATAATTACCAAGTTACAGGGAATAACATACCAAAAATTTGAAAATGTGAATTTGAGTTTATTTGCTGTGTTTTATATTACTAAAATATATCTTTGGTATTAAATGAATATACTTAAATTTTTAACTATTTATTTTAAAAACAAAACTTGGCAGAAGTTAGCCTTTAAAATTTGAACTTACTACAAAGCTACAATCACTAGTAGAGATAAACATAGCTGATAGGACAGAGTTGAGAATCTAGTAATAGAGACATTCATCCACAGTCACTTGCTTTCAGATAAGTGAACCTAATCCAGAGAACATATGCAGGTGGTGGTCTTTTCTACAACTTACATTAGAATAGTTATTAGAATTACAATAAGCACATGCAATTGTATAAAATTTGGCCCCTCTATCACATGATACATATATGCATCAACTTAGGGTTGAGGAAACATGCTACACAAGTCAGAAGATATAAGACCATATCCTCATAAGTCACATAAAGCTTGGTATGGCTGAACACATCTGCAATTCTAGTTTCTTGATTGAAAGTTGGGCACAAAGACAAAAAAGAAAAATACCAAGAAGTTCATAGACCAACTACCCTAGAATAAATTATACTAAAACCAGGATACTGTCTTAAATGAGGTAGCAGTCAAAAACCACTCCAGAGAGTTTCTTCTGTACTACATACAGGCATGCAATTTGTGCAGGACCCCACATACAGCCATGCACATTCACACACACACACACACACACACACACACACAAACACATGAACACAAACATAAAAAGATACATATATGCTGTCATACATACATACACATATGCACACTCGCATACAGAAAATGTTTAAGTCTCCTTGACTTAGTGTTTGGTAACATGTGAAAGCATGATACCAAAAGTAGGAATAACAAAAACAAAAATGGAAATAACTGGCCTGCATCAAAATTAAATTTTGGAAAAAATAAAAAGATTATTAAGAAAGTACAAAACAACCTTTAAAACTAAAAATAGCTGTACATCAAATATCTGAGAAGAGTGGAATATGTAGAATAATATATAGTGAGCTTCTATCATCAAGCAAAAGAGGAACAATTCAAATTTAAATGAGTGAGGAACTCGAATAGATTTTTCTGCAAAGAAGATGCAAATAGTGAAGTAGGTACAATCAACCCATGTAATCACAGTGAAACTACTTTATATCTACTAGGATGATACATTTTAGTGATTAGAATGAGAAATATGCCCCCATAAGTTCATGTATTTTAACACTTAGTCTTAGTTAATGTTGTTTTGAGGGATTATAGAACTTTTAGGAGCCATAGGCTAGTTGGAGGAAGTATATCTCTGGGACTAGGTTTTGAGTTTTTAGGACCTAGTCCTACTTGCTTCATATGTGTGGATAAAAGCGTGATCCGCTGGCTTCCTGCTCCTGTGGCTATGTTTTCACTGCCTGTTGTCATGCCTTGTCTTGTACAGTGTACTTTATCCCAATAGAACCTTAAGCCAAAGTTAACCTTTTTCTCCCTTGTGTTGATTTTGGTTATGATATTTTATCATGATAACAGAGAGGTAACTAATACCAGGGACTACAGACAGAAAATGACAAGTGCTGACAAGGTCCTGAAAAAAAAAAGATTCTTCTACATTGCTTGTGGACACATGAAATAGTTTAGGTGCTAAAGGAAACTTTTTTCATTAATCAAAATTAAATGTCGGTAGGACTAGGAAAAAGGTTGAGTTGGTAAGTCTCTTGTATAACAAGCATGAGATGCTAAGCTAAACACCCTAGAACTCATCAAATAAACCAAGGTAGATAACGTAATCTGTGTTTATAATCTCAGAACTAAAGAGGCAGAAAGAGTTGGATCTCTCAGGTTCACAGAACCTACTTGAACTGACTCGCCTAGCTAATTTGGAGGGTGACATCTAACAAAGGACAGCCTTGCTAATCCTCTGGCCTCTACATGACTATATATACACATGTATGCATATGCACACACACTTATATACTTGTACATGCACATACAAAGGTATGAAATATTAATAACACAATCTAAGTACATGAAGCATGAAATTAGGTTAAAATACACCTTATCAAATCTTAGTAAAACTAGAAAAAATAGATCATGCTTAAAATACAAAACTTAAAAAGCTTGATATAGCATCCATCCATATTTGGAAACTTCTCTGACAGAAATGCACTTTCTTTTCAAACACCTTAATCTTTAACTCAAACAATCATGTGTTAATCCACTAAAGAAATTTCAGCAAATTCCAAAAGCAAAAATCAAAGAGGCTACATTCACTGCACAAATTAAATCCAAGGAGACAATAGCAACAGAATTCTACATCAAAGAAAATCCATATGCCTGGGTTGTGATCATGTATTTCATTACTAGGTTAAAGAGGAAATCAAAATTAGAACTCCAACAGAAAACATTCATAACAAGGCAAGGCAGAACATTGCTTCCATAGCTCCAATAGAGCTTCACCAAATGCTAACTGAATACATACAGAGAGAACCGGCTTCCAACATGTGAAATTTTTCATCACTTTACTAAATGAAGTTAGCAAAACCAGCAAAGGTGTCCTAGACTTCTAGAACAGAGTATACACCCAATGCCCTGAGTCATTCAGATGTGGCAAGTCTTAAGTTTTGTAATCTTCTTCTTTTCTCTTTCTTTTATTTTCTCATTTTGTGTGTGAAGTGTCTATGTATTTGAATGTAAGTGGATGAACATGTGTGAGGGTGCACATTTGTATGGAGAGAAGTGCATATGTCTGCATGTGCAAATGGAGTGATACCTGCTTCTTTGATTACACTCCACTTTATTTACAAATAAGAGTCTCTTGCTGAAACATAAGTTCACCAGTTCAGCTGGTCTACCATACCAGGGGAGCTGCTGTCATTATCTATTATGTACAGGAAATACCGGTAGCTATTATTCCTGCTTGGATTTTGTGAGTGCACAATAGATCCAGATTTTAGTCCTCATGCTTGCATGATAAGTGGTTATGTACCTAGCAGTCTCCATAGCAGCCCAACTAGTTTTTTTTAACTCCAGGGTTTCACTTGAAGGTTTTCAACTTGCAGTTGGAAAGAGCACATGGTATTTAAGACTACTTGATGCTCTCCCAGAGAATCTGGGATTGGATCTCAAACACCAATCTCATGGCTCACAACCATTCTGTTCTCTAGTTCCAGGAAATCTGACCCATATTTCTAATATCTGCTGACACCAGATACACATTGAGTACACATAAACCCATACATGCACACATGCATATACAACAAATTTAAGTTTTTTAATGTTTTATTTCTTTATTTATGGTGAGAAAAGGGATTTGCATATCCATTCTGACACCCATTTTCAATATAGTGTTCTATGAATCCCATGAGGATTGCTAGACACTATGACAAAATAATCTTTGTATCAGATGATTCTATTCAGCCATAGGCTAAAACAAGTGTCCTGAAAATACTTAAGGTAAGCAAGGACTAGCTGTCTCATTCAACACATTAGTGATGTAAATGTACTTTGGACTTAAATTGTGCTCACTTTACTGTAGTAAATGTTCTTTGGAGGTAAAATGTGTTTCATTTACAATGGTCTTATCAGCATAGACTTCCACCACTAGTTGAGGATCTTCTATATTTTATTACAGGTAGTTATACCAATGGTAAATAGTGCACAGGAAGCTGAGCTTCACACCTCCTACACTATTAAACCACAGAAGCAAGATGGTATGTGCTCAGGGTATAATGACCATAAGACAAAGGATGTTCAAAGATATGACCCACCCCACCCTATTTTTACTTAGTGTCCAATGTTTATGGTATTGTTCATATAAGTCTTGCAGATATTTTATGATCCTCACTCATAGGTATGTTAGGAATGTTGTCTTAGGTGATTCTAGACCTTGTAAATTTGAAAGTTTAAATTGATTTTAACCATCACAAGGTCTTTAGAGAGCAAGAATATTGTGTATAAGAAACTGTGAAGACCAAGAGGGAAACTATCCTATATTCTTGGAGAAACAGAATTCACACTTGAGATGGTTCCAAAGAATGCCAAGAAGTAAAAACTCCCATAATGATAGCACATAAAGTATACTGAGTAAAGGGAGAGGAAAAAGAAACCATGTTGCATTTCTATCATGATTTCAGGATCAAGAAAGTTGAGAGTTTAGGTCAGTATAGGAGATATGCCAAACCTTGAGGAATTCCAACTCAGAGATTAGGCCTATACTCCTCACCATGACTAGGGTGAAAGTATAATGTGAACAGTAGGTGTACCATATAGAGCTCTTCAGAAAGTGCTTTGCATCCTCTGTAAGTCTTCTGAACAGTATGCATAATTGAATCAGGAAGTGCATGGCCAGTATTCATACCAGGAGCAAGTGACAGAGTAAAATAGAAGGGGAAGTGGAAGAATTTTAAGAGACAGGTGATGAAAAAGAGTGTTGTGAATGTCTTCTGGAAATGGCATGGGTATTGAATCCATTCCCTCCCCAAGATTTTCAGGAGATCAACCCAAGGAGAAATTTTAGCATAGATGGGAAGAAACTCACAAGGTCCCACCCCTAACAAAGGAGTTATAAGCAGTTGATTGCTGCTGGAAAGGGAGAATCATTTTTTGTTGTTGTTGGGTTTTTGATTTTTTTTGATTTTTTTGTATAGGCACTGCTAGGTTGTTCATGCTCCAGCGTATGATCCCATGCCAATGGACATATGAGTAGCATTAACTGGTTGAAATGGGAACTGAAAAGTGGTAAGATCATATTTCACTGTATACATGTATGAAATTCTCTAAGAATACATTTTTAAGAGTAATTAAGGGTAATGGATGAGATAATATCCCTATCCTTTACATAAACTCTTAGATTGTTAGTCCAATGATAAAACAAGACACAATCAACCACTATGGGAGTAAGGAAGCACTTTCTATTTTAAATTTCTTAGAAGAAAGTAAATCTCACGTAGAACATAAAATCTCACTGGGATTTTGAAGTGTGTTATCCACACATTGTTATCAAAGCAGAATCAAGTGGTCCAAGAAGTAGAATATGCCTTTGGAAAAGATAGATGTAAGATACAGGTTGTTAAATACAGCAAAAGGCCTCTAATACTATAATGGAGGCATGCTGGATGAGCATGTGACTGAATTTATCCTCTGTGATAAAACATTCTTGACAAAAGTCAACTTAAAGGAAACTATGTTTATTCTGTCTTTCAGGGCATCAAGTAAGGGGATCAAGAGATTGAAGACATTGGACACATTAAATTTATAACCCAGATGCAAAGAGATATAAATATATGTTCATGTCCTGCTCCTGTTCTCCATTTAGATTGTCTAGTATACCATCCAGGGCATAGTGATAATCACAACATGTGTGTCTTCCCACTTCAATTAATCATAATGATCCTCCATAGACATGCCTAAAAGCCTATCTTCCAGACAATTGTAGATTCTTTAAACTAACTGACTCACCAGCTGTTCTTTACTTCTTTTCTTCTCCCTTGGTATTCCACAAAATCTGCAAACCTAAAGTATTCCTTCTCCAGGGGACATGGCTTATGCACAGGAGCTTCACCTGTAAAGGTCTACCTCCTTTCATGAGAGAGGACCAGAGCCATTTGTTCACAACTATGTTTTAGCAAATGTGCCTGCAGGGTCACAGCTTCAGAAAAAAAATTCCTAAATTATGAGGAGGAGGATTGGACTGTTTTTGGTGATTTTCCTTAGACTCCTCAATCACCTGTCATTCATTATTCTATCAAGCACTCATTGTGCAATATTTAATGAGGAAGAAAATTGTGTCACTAAGAAAACTTCCTAGAAGAAGTGAGACCTGAGCTTGGCTTTGTCAGTAGATCAGAACAAATTAAAAATTTTAACCCATTATTGTTTCTGCATTAAAATTAAGCTAGCAGGCAAATTTAGCATGTTTTTTAAAGTATAGAATATTCTACAATATAAAATATGAGGTAGTGAAATGTTTTATTTTTTGGGGGGGGGGGTCGTAATGCTTTGCCATGCAGGCATGAAAGCTTGAATTTATATTCGAAGAACCCATGAAAACTCAGTGATATAACACCAATATATAATTCCAGTGCTTATAGTGCAAGATGAAAAGGGTGTATGGAGAAAGAAAGTCCTCAAAAACAAATAGGTGTGAGAGGCCAAACCTATTTCATCTTGGGTCCGGACTATATGAAAAACAAAACAAAACAAAAAAAATCAAAACACTGAGGACTTGGCCCCTGCACTGAATTACCAGGAAGGACTCCAAGGCTTGACCCAAGCTACCCTCTAGCAACAGTTAATCAAGGATTAATCTAATTGTTTCAGATGTACCTTCAGAACAATTATAATTGTAATTGTATATGTTTGTATAATTGTAAAACTGTAATTGTATATGTTTTTGCTTCAGAACACTCATCTGCCAGCTTTCAATAGACATTCAGTTAGATACTTGCCAAGTTAGACGCTACCTCTCTCACTTGCATTTTCCATAAAACCTTGTCCTGTGAGGTCACGGATTCCTCACCAAAAACTATCCTGTGGGCAGGCGGTGAGTCAACACAAACTTGAGTTTGTAATAAAGAGACCTTAATGGAATTGCATCTGAAATGACTCCTTGCTGGTCTTATGGGGTGCAAGAACACTTTCTGCCACAATAGGAGCAGGTATCCTGATGTACACAGTAGAAGACAAGGAGGGTTAAAGAGAGCATGAAATAGGTAGTGAAGGCCCTAAGAAAAATCAGAGAGAGAAAGAGACATATGAATGCTGGTACAAGAATTGGTTTTCAGCATCTCCAAGGTTGTCAACCCTATTTCCTTCCATCTTGGGACCATTATTTGGGTTCTTTTTGCTTTTTTCTGCTGGTCCATGGCCCACAAATAGGCGGAATAACTCTGTAATACAACAGATAAATAATTTAGTAGCAAAACCTACTCAGATACATTATCATAAGTTAGCTATGGAGGACCACGAGACTCAAGATGAGGTTGTTACTTTATACAGGGTGTTTCCAAAACCCATCTCCACCCAACCTAAAAGGGGGAACTTCTGTCCCTAGACCAAGCAGAGAGGGGCCACCCAGAATCCCCTCTGACAGGCAATCTGAATTCTTACTTAGTCTGTGAGGCTAAGCACTGCAAGGGAATATAAATAAAAGATAAAAATATCTATCTGGGTTCCCTGAGGGACAAGCCTGATTGCGTAGGGGTTGATGTCAAAAGTATCCCCTCTCCAGGAAAAAGACATTGGGACGGGTATGGCCCTCATGCCTCACTGGACAACGACAGGAGGGCTGGAGCCATTACAAGGTCCCCTTCAAATACTGGAGTTCAGGCCTCTATCCCCACCTTCGCAAGTTTAGAATTGCCACAGCCCTTCTATACTTAGAGAAGGGAGGAGATGTCAGTGGCAGCCCTGCTTACATACTGAAGGCCTAAAATCAGCCATAGGCCTAAAATCAGCAATAGGCATGTCATACATGTATACTAACACCAAGTCTTGGGTCTCAGTGGAAAAACATTGAAACAGATGGCTATAAGCTAATGTAAACAGGCAGCTTTTGTGGAAATTTACAAGCCTGAGTAGACCTTGTAAATAGGTAGCCTTGGCAGACAATACCAACTTAGATAAGGACAAGCGAGTCATGGGCAGAGTCCTAGTGACTTGTCCCTGAACCATCACCCAGCTGATACCCAGCTCTAAAGATATCTGTATTCCCCCTGAACACCCACACTCCAGTGTCATTCCCTTCCCCCAGCTTTCTGTGTTTCCCTGCATTTCTGTCTTTATAACTCCTGTGTGAATGAATTATGATTTGAGAAAAAATAAATTATATTTAAAAAGAAAACAATAAATATCCTTGACTTAAATTTTGTGGAAGGCAATGACTGACACCCAAGGTTATCTTGTGATATTCATACATGCACTATGCTTGAGTAAATGCACCATGTGTGGGGTGCAGGCCTGGCTACACTTAAACACATGAGCAGGTACATACAGTGTATACACATATCATAAAATACATGAAGAAAATATGATACAGTTTGAAAAAGTACCATATTTGAAGAATTTATATGATGGACAGCAACTGTCAACATTCTTCCTGGAGTGTTATCACTGAATGTAGAGGAACAGGTGGTTAATCACAGTCTCCATCAAGAGGTTCTATATAAAAATTTCCGGATAAGAGGAGAACCAAAGTCTGTTTAATTAGGTAAGAAACTACTAACAAAAGGAATGATTCCATACATTGGGGTTACTTACAGAAATGTGGAGGCCCCCAAATCAACTGTTTTCTTACAAAGTTCAACACATCATGGATGATGACTTCATGGAAGTTTCATAACAGTCTCCCTTTCACTAATCTTTCACTCTCTATATACTCCCGAATACGCAAACAGGTACATCAGTATACACACATATCATAAAATACATGAAGAAATATGATACAGTTTGAAAAAAAGAGTGTTCAACCTGTCTGAAACCACCTGTTTCCCAACACCACTTGCAGGTGAAGAAGGGCAGAAGGGAGAGTAATGGCTGGACTCCTCACCTAGCTCCTTCTAGAGATTACCAACAACTTCGTTAGCACCATGGATCTATGTATCAGCATATTATATATCTAGCTGTCATGGTTACCTGAGTAAGACAGTCTCTTCTCCAAAATGGCAATGGATTGATCATGCCATACCTAAAGGGACAAAATAGAAATAGTACAACTGTAGGCAGCTCTTCTTGAACTTAAGTGTTCATAGTTTCTACTTGTGCTTCAGCATCCTCATATATAAGGCATATAGCCTTTTGGCTAACGTCACAGCACATCTAACAGAAGAAGACTAAAGTCTTCTATATTTTATTTATGGCCAGTGAGATAGCTCAGAGCACACTTGTGCTTGCTGCTGTAAAAAAAAAGTTTTCTTGGGTCCCATTTTTAGTAAGTATGGCTAGAAGTCATTGAAGAGTCAAAGAAAAACAGCAGATGATGGCCATTTTCCCCTAACCTAAGGGAGTTTGAAAGCTGAATGCATATCATGGATCAGAGAGTTGGAAAGCTTCAGGTTGGTTCTTCTGTAAATGAGCCTACAGTGAGAGAAGGGAGTAGTCTCAAGGCCCTAAGTATTCATTAGATAAGTCTTTTTATCTGAAGGTAATATGAGGGTGGTTGGATGTGGGGCTGTGCTAATAGGTCACAGAAAGTTTCAAGTACCAGGCTATGGGAAAAAGAGAGCAAGAATATCTTGCATTCAGGATATTTAAAAGCAACTGCCATGTGTCAAATCAACATGCCAGCTAATTTTTGACCCTCTGTATACTGTGTCATTTCCTGCATAATGGAATAGTAAAAGCACCTTTTAACTTAGTAGTCTTTTGAATGTAATTAGTGATCAAGGGTCTTACTTCCCTCACTTCCCAGCTTGATGACCTAAGTTCAATCCTGAGGTCTACATATTGGATGATGAGAACTGTTTTTTCCAAGTCCAGCTTTGACAACTACTCATGTGCTCATGTGTGTTTGTGTCCAATTACCTACGAACAAATGTGTAATGTAAAATAAAAATAAGATGTATTTAAAGTTATCTTTTTTATGAAGTCAAGATATTAAACTCATAGTATATATTATATAATAAAGTGCCCTTGAAAAAATATTGTTATATTCATCTTTGACTATTAAGTGGTAACTATGTGGGAAAAAAGTGAATTACATTATCAGTCATATAAATAATGAATTTAAAATTATTCTCTTTTAAAAACCTTATCGAGGTTTAGTAGATAGCTCTGCAGCTACACTATTTGCCATGCAAATGTGAAGATTTGTGTTAAGGTTTCTAATTCTTGTGTTCCTCTGGATATATAGGAAAAGACAGATACCTTGCCTAACAGAATCTAATAGATCACCCTGGCATACATAGTCTTAAACTGCAAGAGGTGTTATCTCAAGCAATGAGGAAAGTGAGGATCAACAGAGTTTGTCCTCTAAATGTACATGAGTGACTGCCAGTGCACAAACACACACACACACACACACAAACACATGAAATATTTTCTAGAAAGTCATGCTTAACAACAACTGTGGAATGAAGGAATTGCCTTAAAGATTTTTTAGAAACCTGCACTGAGTTGAAATCCTTTAAGTAAGCAGGAAAGACAATGATGAATATGCCTTCTCACCCTCATTCGTTTTTGTCTGATCGCTCATTTATCCAGATACCTCTCTCATGTGATGTTTTATAAATGACCAGCTTCATGTAGTTTACTAAAAAGAAGTAGACTGAAAGGAGGGTGCTACTGATAAGGTTTCTAATAACCTCCTAGAGATTAGAGAGAAAACTGAATAGAAAACATGGTATCTACAAGTTTAAATGTGCATGGTTAGAACTGAAGGCTTAGAAGTTGTGCACAGCAGAAGTGCAAATCTTTTGTGCTATGTTCATCTATTGTTATTTATCATCAGGAATAAGCAAAAGGTTTTAATTCCTCTTCATTTTTCTTTATAGATTATGACTGTGCCTAATTCTCTGTGATGGGAACCAAGCTTTTAATGTGAAGTTTGGGACAATTTGAAGCGTAAGACTACTTCATCTAGGCTTCTGTTCCCTGGTCATTTTGCACAGTATAAAACATCTGTAAAAAATAGAAACCCAGGTTCATGTAGTTGTTCTGATTATGAATGGAAATTGTGCGTAAAACCACTAATTCAAGGATGTTGCACAGCAGCTTCCTTTGTGTTTTAGCCTTTTCCCCAGGTAGGTGGGGAGGGTTATAAGGCTGAGGAAGCTGAAATTTGGAGGATTTTCTAGAGATTCATCTTTGAATCTCCACCCCCAGCCTGCTTCCTTGACACCCATCACCTAGGTTACAAAATTAGTGAACCTTGCTGTGGGATGAGACTGACCAGAAGGGTTGCTGAGGAGAAAGTCTCACACCTGGGGACCTGGTTCCTGGTTCTTCAGACAGCTCCAGAGTTGCTACTTCTCTGAGTCTTCAGGGTGTTATGTTGCAATTGCACAGAGGATACACCTTTGAGTCTTTCCTATTCCTCTGAGTGAGGATAAAAACAAGACTGAGAAAAGTTAAGTAGAGAACATCTTCTAGTTTTCGTTGACGGTTCATAAGAAAAATATCTGTAGGATATACACAAGCAAAACCATGGTATTAATTGTACCTGTTGAGATTTGTTTTGGGTCCAATTATATGGTCGACTTTTGAGAAGGTACCAAGAGGTGCTAAGAAGAAGATATATTCTTTTGTTTTACAGTGAAATGTTCTGTAGATATCTGTTAAATCCATTTGGTCCATAACATTTTTTAGTGTCACTGTATCTCTGTTTAGTTTTGGTTTCAATGATCTATCCTTTCTTGAGAGTGGGATTTTAAAATCTCCTAGTATTATTGTGTGAGGTTAAATGTGTGCTTTGAGCTTTCAATAATGTTTATATGGGTGCCCTTGTATTTGGGACACAGAATTGTAAGTTCATCTTGATGGATTTTTTTTTTCTTTGATGAATACGTAGTGTTCTTCACTCACTTTTTGGATAACTTTTGGTTGAAAGTCTATTTTAATTAATATTAGAATTGGTACTCCAGCTTGTTTCTTGGGACCATTTGCTTGGAAAACATTTTTTACAGGTTTTTACTTTGAGTAATGTCTGTTTTTGTCACTGATACGTGTTTCTTGTATGCATCAAAATGCTAGGTCCTATTTATATACCCAGTCTTTTAGCCTATGTCTTTTATTGGGAAATTAAGTCCATTGATTTTGAGAGATATTAGAGACCTGTGATTGTTGATTCCTGTTAATTTTGTTGTTAGAGGTGGAATTATGTTTCTGTGTTTCTCTTTTTTTGGGGGGGTTGTTATGAAGAAGATTAGTTTCTTGCATTTTCTTGGGTGTTCTTTCCCTCCTTGTGTTTGAGTTTTCATTCTATTGGAGTTTATCTTGTGTAGGGTGGGATTAGTGAAGAGATATTGTCTAAATTTGGTTTTCATACAGAATTCCTTGGTTTCTGCATCTATGGTAACTGAATTTTGCTGGATACAGTAGCCTGGGCAGGCATTTTTGTTCTCTTAGTGTCCGTAGGACATCTACCCAAGATCTTCTGGCTTTTAGCGTCTCTGTTGAGAAATCTTGTGTAATTTTGATAAGTCTGCCTTTGTATATTACTTGACATTTTCCCCTTACTGTACTCAAGTTTCTTTCTTTGTTCTGTGCATTTTGTGTTTTAATTATTATGGGAGGAATTTTTCTGGTGTTCTGTAGGCTTCATTTATGATTATGAGCATCTCTTTTTGGGGGGTTAGGGAAGTTTTCTTCTATAATTTTGTTGAGTATGTTTGCTGGTCACTTCAGATGGGAATCTTCAGTCTCTTCTGTACTTATTATTCTTAGGTTCAGACTTTTTATTGTGTCCTGGTTTTCTTGAGTGTTTTGAGTTAAGACCTTTTTGCTCTTTGTATTTTCCTTGACTGTTGTGTTGATGTTGTCTATGATATCCAATTAAAAAATAATAATATCTAAAAAAAAAGGAGAAGGAGGAGGAGAAGAAAAGAAGAAGAAGAAGAAGAAGAAGAAGAAGAAGAAGAAGAAGAAGAA
>NW_021605506.1:931982-973321 GCF_004785775.1 Grammomys surdaster
AAGAAGAAGAAGAAGAAGAAGAAGAAGAAGAAGAAGAAGAAGAAGAAGAGAAAATCTTAGATGTTTTATTTATTTACATTTCAAATGTCATATCCTTTCCCAGTTTCGCCTCTACAAATCACTATCCCATCCCCACTCACCCTGGTTCTGTAAGGGTGCTCCTCCACCTACCTACTCATTCCCACTTCACTGTCCTAGCATTCCTTTACACTGGGGCATAAAGCATTCATAGGATCAAGGGTCTCCCCACCCATTTATGCCAGATAAGGCCAATTTAGCTTCTTCAGTCCTTCTCTTAACTCCTCCATTGGTATCCTTGTGATCAGTCCAATGATTGGCTATGAGCATCAGACTCTGTATGGATCAGGGTTTGGCAGAACCTCTGAGGAGACAGCTGCATCAGATTTCTGGCAGCAAGCACTTCTTGGCACCCATAATAGTGTCTGGGTTTGGTGTCTGTATGTGGGATGAATCCCCATGTGGGGCAGTTTCTTGGTGACCTTCCCTTCAGTCTCTGTTACACTCTTTATTCCTTTTTTTTTTGACAGAAGCAATTCTGGGTTAAATTTTAGAGATGTGTGGGTGGCCTCTGAATATGGTCTCTACAGGTTGTCCCTCCCCTTTGTTAGGTATTTTAGCTAATATCAAATCTGTAGGGTTCTGGGAGGCTCTTGTTTTCCTGACAACTGGGACTTTCTGTTTGCTAGCCCCATCTCTCATTCCTACAAAACTCTGTTAAATTTCCTGACCCTCTGTACATCTCTTCCAACTTTTTCAAACCTGATTCTTCCCCTCTTTTTTCCATCCCCCTCTTCTCTTCCTCCCAAGACTCTCCTAGCTTCTACTTCCCTTGATTATTTGGTTTTCCCTTCTAAGTAGGACTGAAGCATCCATTCTTTGCTCTTCTTTCCTCTTGAGCTTCATGTGGTCTGTGAGATGTATCTTGAGTAGCTCTTTGCCTAATATCTACTTATCAGTAAGTATATACAATATGTGTTCTTTTATGATCTCACTCAAGATGACATTTTATAGATCCATCTATTTGCCTAAGAATCTCAAGAAGTCATTGTTTTTAATAACTGAGTAGTATTCCACTGTCTAAATGTACCACATTTTCTTTATACATTCCTCTGTTGTGTGACATCTGGGTTTCTTTTTCAGCTTCTGGCTATTTTAAATATGGCTGCTATGAACATACTGGATCCTATGTCCTTATTACACATTGGAGCATCTTCTGGATATATGGCCAGGAATGGTATAGCTGGGTCTTCAGATAATACTATGTCCAATTTTCTGAGGAACAACCAGACTGATTTCTAGAGTGGTTGTACTAGCTTGCATTTCAACCAGCATTGGAGGAGTGTTTCTCTTTCTCCACAATCTTGCCAGCATCTTCTGCCAACTGAGTTTTAGTTTGTAGCCATTCTGTCTACTGTGAAGTGGAATCTCAGGGTCATTTTTGATTTGCATTTTCCTGATGATTAAGGATGTTGAACATTTCTTTAGATGCTTCTCAGCCATTCAGGTTTCCTCAATTGAGAATTCTCTATTTAGCTCTAATCCCCATTTTTTAATAGGTGTATTTGGTTTTCTGGAGTCTAACTCCTTGAGTTCTTTGTATATATTGGATATTAGCCCTCTATCAGACATAAGGTTCAAAAAGATATTTTCCCAATCTGTTGGTTGATGTTTTGTCCTATTGACAGTATCCTTTGCCTTACAGAAGCTTTGCAATCTTATGAGGTCCCATTTGTTGATTCTTGATCTTAGCACATAAGCCATTGGTGTTCACTTTAGGAAATTTCCCCCTTTGTGTTCAAGCCTTTTCCCAACTTTTTCTTCTATTAGATTCTGTGTATTTGGCTCTCTATGGACGTCCTTATCCACTTGAACTAGAACTTTGTACAGGGAGATAAGAATGGATCAATTTGCATTCTTCTACATATTGACTGCCAGTTGAACCAGCATTATTTGTTGAAAATGCTGTTATTTTTCCTCTGGATGGTTTTAGCTTTCTATGTCAAATATCAAGAGATCATAGGTTTGTGGATTCATTTCTGGATCTTCAATTATATTCCATTGATCTACCTGCTTTTCACTGTATCAGTAACACACAGTTTTTATCACTATTGCTCTGTAGTACTGCTTGAGATCAGAGGTGGTGATTCCCCCATAAATTTTTTTATTGCTGAAAGAAGTTTTTGCTATCCTTGTTTTTTTTTTTTGTAATTCCAAATGAATTTGAAAATTGCTCTTTCTAATTCTGTGAAGAATTGAATTGAAATTTTGTTGGGGATTGCACTGAATTTGTAGATTGCGTTCAACAAGATGGCCATTTTTACTATATTAATCTTGCCATTTAATGATCATGGGATATCTTTCTATCTTTTGAGATCTGCTTTGATTTTTTTTCTTTAGAGACTTTAAGTTCTTGTTGTACAGATATTTTACTTGTTCTGTTTGAGTCACACCAAAATATTTTATATTTTTGTGAATATTGTCAAGGCTGCTTTTTTCCCTAATTTCTTTCTCAGTCTGTTTATCCTCTGAGTATAGGAATGTTTCTGATTTGTTTGAGTTAATTTTATATCCAGCCACTTTGCTGAAGTTGTTTATCAGTTGTAGGAGTTCTCTGGTTAAATTTTTGGGGTCACTTAAGTATACTATCATATCATCTGCATATACTGATATTTTGACTTCTTCCTTTCCAATATGTATCTTTTCCTCTTTTTGTTGTCTAATTGCTCAAGGTAGAATTTCAAGTACTATATTGAATAGGTAAGGAGATAGAGCTTCATCCCAGAGATGCAGAGATGGTTCCAAAAATGGAAATCCATCAGGGTAACCCACAACATACACAAATCCAAAGGAAAAAAAAAAACATGTAACCATTTCATTAGATGCTGCAAAAGCATTTGGCTAAATTCAGCACCCCTTCATGTTAAAAGTCTTGGAAATATCAGGAATTCAAGGCCCATGCCTAAACATAGGAAAAGCAATATACAACAGACCAGTAGCCAACATCAAACTAAATGAAGAGAAACTTGACGTAATCCCACTAAACTCAGGGACAGATTAGATTCTTTTTTGTATTTCTTTGTATTCTCTTGGGGGTGCATGCACCAGTGTCTCTGTTCTCTTCCCTAAGTTTTCCATCTCCCGGGTTGCCTCCCTTTGGTTTTTTTTTTTTATTATTGTTTCTGTTTCCATATTTAGATCATTGATGGTTTTGTTCAATTCCTTCACCTGTTTGATTGTGTTTTTCTCTATTTTTTAAGGGATTTATGTGTTTCCTCTTTAAGGGCTTCTACTTGTTTACCTGTGTTCTCCTATACTTCTTTAAGGGAGTTATGTCTTTCTTAAAGCTCTCTGTCATCTTCATAAGATGAGAATTCAGATCAGTATCTTGCTTTATAGGTGTTTTGAGGTATCCAGGGTGTGCTGTGATGGAAGAAATGGTTGTTATGTTGCCAGTAGTATTGTTTCCTGTTGCTTATTTCTTTGAACTTGCCTCTCACAATCTGGTTATCTCTGGTGTTACCTGGACTCAGAGTCTCTAACTGGAGCTTGTCCATCCTATGAACCTGTGATCCTGTAATCTTGTTATCCTACATGTTTCAGAACCCTTGGATGATTGAGCTTCAACTCTGGTGTATGTTGAGTGGGTGGGGATTCAGAGCAGAGGCTCTGCTCTCTCACAGTTGCCAAATTGCATAAGTATGGGTCACTGGCTGGGCAGGGTATCTGTGTCTAGAGGTCCAGGAGATAATACCAGGTATCACTGTGGGATTTTGGGTCTCATCTGTGACTCTCAGTGTGTGAGAACACCTGGGGAGTCAAGATGCAACTGGGGTGTGTGCTGAGTGGGTAGGCATTCAGAACAGAAGGTCTGCTCCTGCAAAGGTGCAAACCAGAAAAATTCCCTAGATCACTCTTTAGCCCAAAATATCCCTCCAATGTATAGTCCTCCTTTCATATATCTCTGAGAACTGACATTATAGTGGTGTATTATCACACTGAGCTTTAAAATTATTATGACTTGATATTGTTGTTATTGTTTTAATACAGGATCTTATATAGGCCAAGACAGTTTTGGATTCTGTATTCTCATGCTTCACCCTCCCCCCATTCTAAGAATTTTTGATATATACCATATGTTCCTAATAGTTTTTATAAAGGTCATCCTCATTATTTCACTTCTGGATTATCTCTTATCCCCAGTGTCCACTTTCTCTCCCAATGTGTGTGCACTGTAGTGGGTTTGTCTGATTCTGCTTCTATTCTAATGCTAAAACTGGTTCCGCAAGATATGGTTGTCTCTAGTGGGCAGACGCTCATGTAATAAAGGGATGGTATATGAAACTTCTTCCTAGTTTAAGTGGTCTTCAAATGGCCAGAACCTGTGATTGGACAGTGGAGGGAGAAAGGTGTTACTGGAGGGTGGATAGGAGTTTGAGGTAGAGAGGTAGTGGAGGACAGATGAACAGGAGGAAGCTGCTATGGACCAGAACTGCATAACAAGGAGAAACAGCAAGAAATAAGGCTCTTTCTAGCTAGGGAATAAATAAGAAAAGCCCTAGATCTTTCCTATTTAGGAATTTGGTTTATAAATAAAATATCTGGATGGTATTTCTTTTATATAGGCATATTAGAACAATAATTCTAACAACTTTGCACTTGTAAAAAAAAAAAAAACTCACTGAGTTCACTTATATCTGTCAGTTTGTGGGATACTATCTCTACCAAAACATGATTGTCTCTCATGAACTAGATCCCTAAACTGACTTCCTACCCAAGCAGGCACCCATAATTGATTTCCTTACTCACTCTTTTATATAAGCTACAACAGTTCCCATAGCAATCCTTCTGGTCACGAAGGCCTGGTACTCATCTTTTTCCCAAGCCAGAAGTTTGTAGTCAGTTCTCCTAGATGCTCCCTCCATGCTGAGATCTTCCAAGACAGAAGCATGTCCCAGTTGCTCTTTATTCCTATTATCAACACTGTGTCTGGCACAAATATGGTCTTCAGAATATATTTATTAAATTATGTCAGTTGTCAAATTTATAAGAACTAATCCAATGTACTCAGAATGACAGAGAAAGCTATCTCAATATTCTGCTATGCCATAACTAAAATTCTAATGAACGACTTCAACTATAACTCTCCAATCAAACACCCAGACCAAATTGGAAAAATAAATAAATAAACTCATCATCCGTCAAAAGATTAATATGCTTTTAAACACAGAACAAAGGTGTCAGATGTAGCTTATTAGAATTTTAAATCTACTAAATCCTGGAAGTATGAACATCTCATTATCTCATTCTTGTTATAAGAATAAAGGGGTTATTATCTCAATGACTTTAAATAATTCTTGCAATGGATAAAACTTCCCATCTCCTAGCCTTTGCTGTTTTGGCATTAATATATTCATTACTAGTTGGGTGCTATCATTGAAGGAGAGAAACAGAATGTCAGCTCTTGCCCTGAGAATGTGATGGAAAGTTTCACTTTAAATAGTCTTTATTTTTGATTCATTTTTGGTTTTGTACCTTTTTTCCAAGGCATTTGCTTTCCCTCTTAACAACCATTTAAGGCCCAGACAAGACAAAGAATGCAGCAGGGAAAGGAACACCAGGGTTCCACATGGAGAGAGTCTTGGTCTCTTTCTAGTGATTTCTAAAGATGCCTGATCAATTCTCTGCCTGAAATGACTATTTGCCTCATTTTGAACCAAGTGTTAGCAGCTGCCCTGCATAAGCCTTCTTCAGTTCATCTATACAACAGTCTACTCTGTATGCCATTTCTGAAACCTTTATAGATTTTTGAGACAAAGTCTATTGCTACCTGCACACAAGAATTGCAGTTGCTTTTGCTTATCTTGCAAAGTTCTAGGATTTTTTTTAATAATAGAGATGTATCAGAAGGTTTTAACATACTTCATAGGCAAACCTTGATTACCTGAATTTGATTATAGAACCTGTGGAAGAAGAAAACAACTACTCTCAGGAGTTGTCCTCTGGCCTCTACATATGTTCTGTGGCACAGACCCAGTACACATACACACACACACACACACACACACACACACTCACAGAGTAACATTCATATGCTCACTCACCCACACACGAATGCACATACAAAATCATATACAAAAGGAGACACGAACAAAAAACACATGCAAATCCATACGCAAACTCACTCATATAAGTAAATATACACTCACACAAGGCACAGATAAACACAATCAAAACACACTCACATAGACACAAACACACATTTTCACACAGAGACATACATACACAATCACACACAAATACCTGCTGAAGTAGCTTCTGCCTATCTTTGGGCAGATGAGCTGACTACAAAGTAATAAAACTTCCTGAAGGAATCTCAAAATATTCTACATAAGGTAAGAGGACAAGTCACCTGCACAATGCTCATGGTTTAGATATCAAATGAGTAGAGGGAAGAATATAAGTATAGTTTCTGAGAACACAGTTGTTGTCACCACAGGCACTGTGAAGAGAGGTGATAATGTCTTTTCTAGAGAGTTCTCTGGCTTCAAAGGATAGGGTATTTAATCAGTCTTGTAGAAGCCATCATGCTCATTACAGACTTATGAAAAAGATAACATTATTTCATTTTTATCTAATCAGGTATCTATCACAATATAGGATATCTAAACAAGAAATAATAGCTGAAAAGGAAGTAAAACAGCGGTTACCTCTCATGAAGCAACTTAATGAGAAAGGCAACTCCCAAAAGAGACGGGAGATGTGGTTGTGCAATTTACTTCATTGCCTAGTGAAGTAGTTGAAGTGGTACTAGTGGTAGAACGGTTTCAATTTACTCAGACTTAATGATGAAGACCTACTTCATTTGCATACAAACTCCATCTTTTGTGAGATGTCCATGTTGACACAGCACTGGCCATGTCTACACACACAAACACACAAACATACACACACACACACACACACATATACAAACATACATATGGGGGAGAGAGAGAGAGGGAGAGAGAGAGAGAGAGAGAGAGAGAGAGAGAGAGAGAGAGAGAGAGAGAATGAGAATTTTGGGCTGCCTTCATTGAAGTCAATGTTTATTCTTCTTCAGTCATCAACTTTCTTCACACTTTGAAGTGATTTAAGGCTTTAGAAAAAATTGTGTGGATATGCATGTCTGTGTGTGTCTGTGTGTGTAAGTATGAATGAGTATATATGTGTATATGACATGGGTATCTTTCTAATTAGTGTTGCAGGATTTATGCATGGATTCTGACATTTTGCATATTCCAGACATACTATGCTATGAACTTCCCCATGATTATTCTTTCTCATCTCTCATCTCATGTGGAAGTTCTAGAATTATAAGTGCACATCACCACATCTATTATTTTTTTATGGGTATCTGGGCATCAAACTCAGATCATCATAGTTATATGACAAGTGTGTTTATCCTCTGGACTATTTTAGAATGTCCTGCCTGTTGACTTTTAAGTAAGTCATTTTTGTGAGCTTTTCTAATTCTACAAAAACTAATTTAGTCTGAAAGAATCCTCCAACCACAGCCTCAAAAAAACTTTAATCAATTGAATACAAGGTAATGGGACAAGATTATTATTTTTTTATTTATTAGTTTCAATCTTGTTATTTTCCATCCAAAAATGACACATAATGAGTCTGTTTGCAGAGCTAATTATAAAATTCCAAGTAAAAATATCTGTTGAGACAAACTAAGAAAAATCAAATACTATACATTAGGCAATTCAAAAATAGGAACCTATCAATAATACTTTTTTAAAAAATGTTTTTTGAAGCCCCAATAACAAGTTTATATATCTTAACTTTACTTTTCACTTTTTATTTTAAAAAGTTAATACATGTAAAAAGTAAATGAAATGCAGGGTGATTGAAAATAACTGACCTGAAACTACCCTTCATATGTGCTTCATTAGCTGGGAGCTTTGCAATCATAGGCAACCATGATTTAGTCTTAAAAGTGGGAGAGAAAACAAAGAAACAGAAAGTAAAAAAGAAATACAAGAGAGAATTTCATGGCCACAGGTAGCCAAAATGGAGCCTAGATGAGAAAGAGAGGATGTCTTTCAATTTCAGAGAGCAAAGGAAGTTTCCTACAGATTTTTCAGAAGTGAGTAGGCAAACCAGACCACCTGACCTATCTTGGTTTGATCTATGTCTACAGAGATAGGCAATAGTTGGTACCATAAATTAATTCTGCAGCTGCCATTAGTGGAAGGGAAGGGTTAAAGGATACAGCTTCTTTTCAACCCTGTGTCCCAGAGAGAACTACAGAAGTTATTAACTGATTTATGAGAAAGAGTTGAGAGGCAGCTAAAGGGCCTGTGATCTAGCAGTATCAATCAACTAATTAAACATGAAGGAATATAATATTTTTATTCCAATCTCTCTTCTAGGTGCAATTAAAAATAACAAAAATCCAAAAATGACAACTGCAAGAATTCTCTCTGGATTGACATGTGTCTAAAGAGTTTAATTGTATGTATAGAAGTCTTGCTGCTAAAAATAAATTAGTGAGCTGGAGAAAAGTCACAGGGCTGAAAACTACTGACTGCTCTTCCAGAGGTCCTGAGTTTAATTCTCTGAAACTTCATAGTGGCTCCCAATCACCTGTAATGGAATATGATGCACCTTCTGGTGTGTTTGAAAACAGCTACAGTGTACTCATATACATAAAATAAATAAATCTCTAAATCAAAATAAAATAATTTAGCATTCTCCTACTTTTCCTCTAACAGAATCCAACCCAACGAATGGAGAGAATCTCACAACCATGAAGACATGCCCAGTCCTGTGTTACCTTAGTTACAAAGGTATCAAGTGTGGGGTACTCTGTGAGGAATAGTGAAACAGAATAAAAGTCAGATCAACAAGCCAAATGGCAACAAAAGATGCACAACATGTTAATTAGCACTTCTTTCATAGTTGAAAAAAATTACTATGAAATAATTTTGTAATCAGCTCAGAGGTTAAAAGCACCTGCTCTTTTTGCAGAGGACCAGGTTAAGTTCCCAAGACTCATTGTGGCTCAAAGCCTTCTGTACTGTTATGGATAGGTTCATATGTTATTTGTGTGAACTAGGCTCCAGAAAACACACGGAACTCAGTTGGCTCTGATTGGGAAATATTGCCAGAGGCCAATGACTGAGCAGGGAGACAGAGACTTTTAGGAATCTGAGGCAAGAAGAGCAGGATAGAAAGGCAGAATCGCCATGATAGGGTGCGGGGTCAGCAGAAAGATCAAGTCTGAGAGCTGCGGGAAAGAAAGCATACATAAGAATCAGGATACAATATCCCCAGGGGACAGTCTCCCAATTGGGTCTGTGGTAACAAAGATGGAATATAGATTTTAGAAAATAATAATTCAGGAATAAAAGAGGATGGAGTATGCTAGCCGTGGCGAGGTTTGGAAATGCTCAGTTATTGCTGTTTAAGGCTTATTAAAAATAAGGCTGAGTGTGTGCATGTGTGCGTGTGTGTGAGTGTGTGCGTGTGTGTGTGTATCTTTCATTCATGAATCCAAAACATCTGGCAGGTGGGTAGCTTGAAGCAGGCGCACCTACCAGGGAGTTTAGAACAGATTAGCAATTTACAGCTACATTGTACCTGTAGTTTCATGGAATCTGATGTGTTCTTTTGGGTCCAGAGGGAATCAGGTCTACATGTGGTACACATGTATACATGCAGGCAAAATAATCTTATACATAAATTAAAAATGAATAAACCTTTTTAAAAAATTTTCATAAAATATGTTATGAAATGTTGAAACTACTTGCTAAAAAAGAATGAGTGATAAAGCCTATGAGATTATCATGTGTAAAAAGAGTCTTGCTTTTAAGCCATACAATAGCAGTTCGAGAAACGTGTCCACAAGATGAAAGGAGAAAACTGTGTCTCACAAACTTTACTCTGTCCTCTATATGACAATGTAATCTGTTCATGACTCCCAATAAACAAACAAGCAAACAAACAAATATGGTGGATTTTAAAAAATGAATGTATCACATATATCAGTACCAGTAAGGTGAACATGACTTTTTAAACAAATATTATCATTAAGTTTCATAAAACATAAAATTTGTCTCCATGCTTATTAGGAAGAGGAGATACCAAGAGAAGAGTCATTTGCAAAGAAATGTAATAAAACACAGTAAAAAGAAATGGAAAGGAATGAAGTCAAGTCAATCATTTACGTTAGTCCTGGCTGGATGGATAGTGAAAGAGTAAATAAATAAATGTGTGAACATGAACAGAAAGCAGCATTGCACAGAAGGCTGGCTATCCTTACTTGAGAAAGTTCAAGATTTTATGAAACAAAATTGAGAAGAGCAGAATGTGAAAGCAAGCTGTAAGTAGTTTCTCTGTGGTCTCAGGTCACAAAAAATGCAACTGATGTAAATTGCCTGGTGAAAGTGTATTTATGTTGGTGTAAGATTATAGGGTGTCATACATGAGTATAGGACAGGAGACAACTCCAGATGTCAATGCCCACTTGCCACCTTGTTTGAGAAAAAGTCTCATTACTACTGTGAACACTTGGCTAGCTGAACTGCTACATTTCAAGGATGGTTCTATCTCTAATTTCAGTCTTTAAGAGCACAGGGATTAAAGAATTGTGTGTCCACGTCTCTCTTTTTTTCCTGATATTTAATTTTTTATTGGAAGTTTTATTTACATTTCATATGATATTCCCTTACCCCATCACCCCTACCCAGGAACCCCCTATCCCCTCACCCCTCCTCATGCTTCTATGTGGAGGTACCCCTAACTACTCCCCCACTCCCAACTCCCCACCCTCAAATTCCCACCCACTGGGGCATCCAGCCTTCATGAGTTCAGGGGTCTCTTCTCCCCCCTATGCCCGACAGGGCCCTCCACCCTTACATATACAGCTGGAGCCATGGATCCCTGCCTAAGTGCTTCCAGGCTGGTGGTTTAGACCCTGGTAGCTCTGGTTGGTTGATATTGTTGCTCTCCTCATGGAGCTGCAAACCCTTTCAGCTCAGTCTTCACTCTAACTCCTCCATTGGGAACCCCATGATCAGTTCAATGGCTAGCTGTGAACATCTGCCTCTGAATATGTCAGACTCTTGCAGACCTCTAAGGAGACATCTATATCAGGCTCTTATCAGCATGCACTTCCTGACATCCACATCAGCATCTACCTTTGGTGACTGCACATGTGATGGATAACCAGGTGGAATGGTCTCCAGACAGCCCCTCCTTCAGTTTTTGTCCCTCACTTTGTCTGCATATTTGCTCCTATGAGTATTTTGTTGCTCCTTCTAAGAAGGACTGAAACATCTCCCCTTGGTCTTCCTTCTTCATGAGCTTCATACGGCCTGTGAGTTGAATCTTGGGTATTTCAAGGTTCTGGGCTAATATCCAGTAATCAGTGAGTGAATACCATGTGTTTTCTTTTGTAATTGACTTACTTCACTCAGGATGATATTTTCTAGTTCCATCCATTTACTTAGGAATTTCTCAAATTCATTTTTTTAAATAGCTGAGTAATACTCCATTGTGTAAATGTACCATATTCTTTGTTTCCATTCCTCTGTTGAAGGACATCTGGGTTCTTTCCAGCTTCTGGCTATTATAAATAAGGCTGCTATGAACATAATTGAGCAAATGTTCCTGTTATATGTTTGAGTATCTTCTGGGTACATGCCCAGGGGTGGTATAGCTGGATCCTCAGGTAATGCTATGTCCAATTTTCTGAGGAACTGCCAGACTGATTTCCAAAGTGGTTACAACATCTTGCAGTCAAACCAACAATGGAGGAGTGTTCCTCATTCTCCACACCCTCGCCAGCATCTGCTATCACATGAGTTTTTAATCTTAGCCATTCTGACTGGTGTGAGATGGAATCTCAGGGTTGTTTTGATTTGCATTTCCCTGATGACTAAGGATACTGAACATTTCTAGCTGCTATCCACTTAGACTTGAGCTTTCTACAAGGAGATAGGAATGGATCAATTTACATTCTTCTACATGTTGTCCTCCAGTTGAACCAACACCATTTGTTGAAAATGCTGTCCTTTTTCCACTGGACAGTTTTAGCTCCTTTGTCAAAGATTAAGTGACCATAGGTGTGTGGGTTCATTTCTGGGTCTCCCATTCTATTCTATTGATCTTCCTGCCTGTCTCTGTACCAATACCATGTAGTTTTTATCACTATTGCTCAAACAAATCAGTAGCCTTCCTCTATATGAAAGATCAACAGACTGAAAAAGAAATTAGGGAAATGACACCCTTCACAATAGTCACAAATAATATAAAATACCTTGGTGTGAATCTAACCAAACCAGTAAAAGACCTGTATGACAAGAACTTCAAGTCTCCAAGAAAGAAATCAAAGAAGATCTCAGAAGATGGAAAGATCTCCCATGCTCATGGATTGGCAGGATTGATATAATAAAAATGACCATCTTGCCAAAAGCAATCTACAGATTCAATGCAATCCCCATTAAAATCCCAACTCAATTCTTCACAGAGTTAAAGAAGGAAATTCTCAAATTCATTTGGAATAAGAAAAAACCCAGGATAGCGAAAACTATTCTCAACAATAAAAGAACTTCTGAAGGAACCACATCTCTCTTTTATGTGGTTTCTGGGCATCTGAACTCATGCCTTCACAATTCCTCATCAGGTATATTATCCATTGAAGCATGTCTCCACCCCTAGACACTGTTTTTCTTTGGCATATGCCATGCAGCAAAGGACTATCCACTAAACTCTCATGTACTATCCAACCCTCTAATCTCTGGTGTCATCACAAAAATTCTAGGATGTAATAATACTAATAAAAAACAAAGTATTAAGCCACCAATGTTTTCTGTAAGTCTCTTTTAGATAACCTAAAGTCAAATCATCCAATATTTAAAATGTTTTAATATTGATAGTACTATCTTAATATTAACATTGAAGGTTCATGTAAACAGAAAGTGTAAAGAGAAAGTGACAGCAATATAAATGAAACCCATTATATATATATATGAAGCTCTAATTATGAAACCTTTTGTTTTCTTCTGCCCCTGTGACAAACACTATTACCCAAACCAACTTATTTGCCTTATACCTACATGTCACAGTCTACCATAAAGGTCAAGGCAGAAACTCAAGCAAGAACTTTAAAAAGAAACCATGTTTAACACAAACTTATTCTGACTTTCTTACAAAACCTAGATCACCAGACCAGGCAATGGTTCCCCCCCAACACCAATAAGAAATCAAGGCAAGACAGCCCAGGCATGCACACAGGCAGGAATGATAGGCCAATCCCTCAAGTAAGATTACCTCATTAGATGATTCTAGCTTGTGTTTAAATGAGAGTTAACAATAACTAGGACATCCCTTGTTATGTATATTAACATCGTCCAATAACATTAAAATTACAGTAATAATAAGGACACATAAATTTTACTGAGGAAGAAACAAATAGCAAAACAATCCAAAATAGGATACAGAAATTAATGAGAAAAATAACACAATAAATTATTATAGCAGAAAGTAAAATTAAGAATTGAAATTATATGCTAAAGTGTTGGTGATTGAAGTAATTGTAGACAAAGAGCCTGTGGGTGAAATTGTCAGCACAGTATGTTTTGGAATACTAAAGTGTAGTCTAAGAAAAATACTAGGGAAACCATTTAAACCCAACATTATTTCAAATGTTATTTTTCAAATAATTATTTCAAATAATATGAGTAACTTTTTTCCTTGAACACCTTACTATATCTGCAAATAGTAATTAACAGAATTAAAATAAGGAATACAAAGAATGGATGTCTTTATTGACCCATATACATAGCATCTGTGCTTTTTAAATGTGGGGGAAAGGTTCCTTTCTCATCTCCAGACTGTTGTTTTTTGGCCTATTGTTTGCTGTGTATTATTCTGTCATCAACATTTCTGACGCTTATTTGTAGAGGTTTTTCTCATGTCATCACAGGTAGAATCATGTTGTTTATTTTTGTTAGTATTTTTTAAGTGTTATAACTAAAAACAGTAGATGCTAGCAAAAAAAGAAAAAGAGATCATTGAGTGAATAAGTATATCTTTAGTATTTTGAAGAAGGAGAGCCTACGAACATAAAGTATTAAAAGGAAAAGAAATAACATAAGAAATTAAAATCATGAATTAAAATCAAATACAGGAAAATAATAAAAGAATTATGATATAAAAAGCCTTTTGTTTCTTTTAATGATATTTATATATATATTGAGTGGAATGATGTTAAAAAATTGTAAACAATAAATTCTCCCCAACACAAAACTAACCTTTCAAAAGAATAATTACCATAAAAATTTAAAGAAGCCATGAGCCTAGTTACTGTAAATAGAAATATAACTATATGTTGCAAATAAAAGCAGGAATCTTACTCAAACTTCAAGTCATAAATTAAAATTTAAGCATTACTAAAGCTATATTATATTTAAGTGTAATTCCTTCCCACATAACAAAACTTAAAGCATAAACTATATGCTAATATATTATGGAATACATTCTGATATCCTGGTGCAGAGGACCAAAGTGAGACAAATTTCAAGGTTATAACATGGTAATAATCATAATTTGAAATGTTCATGCTAACTATATTGGAGTGACACAGTGTAAGATGCAGAGGAGGACAAGTCAGAGTGATTTTTAAAACAAAGTTGAAATGTATTACATGCACACATTGAAATATCATATTGAAATATATTATTTTATAACATTAATGTGTGCTAAACAGTGGAGAGAGAAATTGCTCAGCAATTATGAGCCCAGTATCTGAAGTCAGTTCCCAGGTCTTTCATCAGAAAATTCACAACCACTGTAAATCCAGATTAAAGGATCTAACCATCATATGGACCCCCAAAATATCTGAACTTGCAATGTCCATAAACCCAAACATAAAAATAAATACTAAAATATTTTAAATATGTGCAAATCAATAAAATATAATTTTCAGCTCTTTTGATGCCAAAATTCTGGTTTTGGTTAAATTTTCATATAGATATAACCCATAATATTCAAGAAAATAAATACTAACTTATTAAATGCTAATTAATTAAATACTAATAAACGCTGGCTAAATGCATTATTTGTAGTAAAAATCTAAGTACATGTGGGTAAAAAAAAGTGATTTAACACATTTCTTGTATGGTATTTAAGAACTTTGCTGTTGGTATAATATACCAATACTAAACCAAGATGATATAATTAACTTAAACAAATCTGTAATAAACAATATTCAAGCGATATTTTATAAATCTCCCAACAAAAACAAATCAATTCTTAGATTGTTTCACTTGCTGGTTTCTATCAAACTTTTATAAAACAGATGACATCAATGCTTCTCAAATAAGTACACTAACCAAAAAGAAAGAAACACCAATATAAAAATAAATAGATGAACACATGACAAAAAAGAAAGTTGTAGGTGGATTTGTACCCTGGTGAAGAGAGTGACCTCTCCTGCCCCCACCATTAACCACACTCTCACCTCAGATGTGAAACCTGAGACCTAAAAATTTGATCTTAGATAATGAAAACCAAATTGGATCCAAAATTTGCACCTTCACCATAGTGTGGCATCCTGAACCCTTCCCTTATAGAGTATAGTCCACTCTCACTGTGATCCAAACCCTGGTACCCAATGACCACTTGCAGAGATCAGTGAGCATCTACAGACCACAGAGAATCAACAGAGAGAATCTTCTAAACCTGCAATAAATTTACTACTAGGATTAAAAGTTTTACCTATTCACAAGCAATACTAAGACAACTCCTGACTCTCCATTCCCTAACACACAGTAGCTTGAAGATGGAATACCCAGAGCCATCCAACAAGTGTACAACCACACAGGTTATGGTAATAGCAAAAAAAAAATGCACATATACACTCAACAATGATGTGTACAGATATCCACATCACTAAATACTACTAATGACCAAATTTCAGATGTCTAGGTTCCTTCAACACACACACACTGAATAAAACAAAATATCTCCTCCAGAAATTAGCACCACTATTACAATGCTGTCTGAGAAAAACAAATTTATTAATGCATGAAACAGTGATTTTTAAAAGAAATTATTATCAACATGTTGAATGAACACAGAGAGACTGTGAACAAATGCCCAAAAGAGGACAGGAAAAAAAAATCAAAACCAGCATCAAACTGTTGAATAAAGTAATGAAAACAACTCAAGATAAGCAAATGAACTGTAATAAAGAGGTGGAAACTCTGAATAAAAGCCAAAATGATATAAAACTCAAAATAAAAACTCATAAAGTCAAACAAAAAGTGTAGAAGAATATATTATCATTATTTTGGATCAAGTTGAAGGGAGAACAGGTCTAGAAGACAAAGTAGAAATAGATTAGTAATTAAAATTATTAAATATACTTTTAAAAAGTAATAGAACTCAAATAGAGAAATATGTGGCACAGCCTAAGACCAGATATATGTACCATATATGCAGTGAGCCTAGGTAAATCCCATGCAGGATCTCTTTTTGCTTCAGTCTCTGTGTACCATCGACACAGATTAGCTGATTCTGTGGGTTTTCCTGTGGTGTTCTTGACCCATGTACTATAGTCCTACCTTTCCCTCCCATCAGCAGGATTCCCCTAAAAGTTCTGCCTAATGTTTGATAGTGGTTCTCTGAATCTGTTTCCATCAGTTACTCAATGAAGTATCTCTGATGACAATTTGGCTAGGCACCATAATATGAGTATAGCAGAATATCATAAGTAATTTCTTTTTGTCAGTCATGTTTGGTTCTATCCTAGATCTCTGAGCTATCTATCCTCTGAGTCCTGTCCCTCCAGGTAGTGTCATGGTGGGATCCCTCTTGTGGCATAGGTCTCAGGCTTGACAACTCATTGTTTGCCTACACCCACAAATTTCCATGCCACCCTTACACCAGCATATCTTGTAAGCAAGAAAAATTGTAGGTCAAATATTATGTAGCTGGTTTAGTGTCCTATTTTCTCTACTAGAAATCTTGCCGGGTCACAGAAGATGGTCAACTTAAGCTCCATATCTCCCATTGCTAGCAGTCTTAGCTTGGGGTTCATCCTTGTAGATTCCTAGAAATTTCCATTGCACAAGGTTTCAAGCTAGACCATTCAACTTTGCCAACTTGCCAATTTGCTTCAATTTACATAATTGAGATTTCTTTTCATTTTTGTTTTTATGAAAGTTCTACATTTTATTTGGTTTTGTTTTGTTTCAGTTTGGTTTTGGTTTTGTTGCTGAGACAAGGGTGATTTTGAACTCTTGATCTTCCTGTCTTCACTTCCTCAGTAATGGTATTATAGGCATGCACCACTACACCAGTTTTAGATAATGCTGGGGATCACATCCAGCAACTTCTGCATCCTAGATAAGAACTCTATCATCTGAGCCAAGAGATCTGTATAAAAAGCTGTTTTTAATGAAAATGTAACACTTTATTCTTGAGATGATGCTATCAGAATGTCAATATGAGAGGGAGTAGCTCAGTGTAGGACTGTAAGAAGGGAGATAAAATCTCAGGAACCACAGTGATGCAACTTCTCCTTAAGTAGCAGTCAATAGACAAGTAATATAGAGGTCAAGAACAGGATTTTGGAGTGATATGTAAATGAAGTTTCAAAATCAGTGCAGGGTTGATGGTCCACTATAATTATATTAATAAAATGAAAGCTAAATTAGTAAAAAATGAATTAAAAGAATTGTATACTAATAATCAAAGATGTATTTATAATACACACACATACACACACGCACGCACACACACACACACACACACACACACACACACAAACACACTCACCTTACTTTAAAAATAGGAAAGCTTCTCAGGAATTTCAACCAAATACAGAATATCAAGTTTCAATAACAGTAGGCACCTTCCCTCATATTAAGGCAGGATATAGAAACCAAGTAGGAGGATAAGGATCCCAAAATAAGGCTATAGCATCACAAACATCTCCATTCCCTCTGGTAAGGATACTACAAAAACACCAAGTTACACAACTATAACATATAAACAGAGGGCCTAGTTTAGATCTATGAAAGCTCCCTGATTTTTGGTTCAATCTCAGTGAGCCCATGTGAGTCCAGGCTTGTTGATTTGTGAGTTTTCTGGTAGAATACTTGACTCATTTAGATCCTACAACCCTTCCTCCCCCATCTTCAGCAGGAATTCCCAAAGTCTGGGTACGGGGCTCTGCATGTTTCCATCAGTTGTTGGATGAAACCTCTCTAAGGAAAGTTGGATTAGGTACCAATGTATGAGTATAGTACAATATCTTTAGGCTTCATTTCAGTTGTATAAATTTGTCTTATTGTGGGTCTCCTAACAGTGGTAGGAAGAGATGTATTTGAAGACGCCTCTGAATCGTACAGCTTTTTGGGACCATTTCCTCATACTTGGTTGTGTCATCCAACCTTAATATGAGGGGAGGTGCCTAGTTTCACTGCAACTTGGTATGCCATATTTGATTGGTACTTATGGAAGACCTCCCAGTTTTTGAATGGAACCAGGGAAGGAGATGAATCAAGGGAAAAATGGGGGAAGGATCTAGGAAGAAAGGATGGAGGGGGAAACTAGTCAGCATCTTTGTTTTCATCATCATCATGATTAAAAATACTAGATCTATGACTAATGAATTTAGAGAAAGAAAAAATCAAAGTCAAAGGTATAGAAAATATTTTTCATAGAATCATATAAAATTTTTCCAAATCTAAGAAAAGAAAAGCCTTTTCATGGGGTTTAAGAGGTACTGAGAACAAAAAGTTAACAAGGGTAGAAAAGAAACATCCTATATCAGAGAATAGTTAAAATATTAAATATATAGAATAATGAAAGAATATTAAAAGGAGAAAGAGGAAAAGACCAACTAACACACAAAGGCCCATCAGATTAACACTTGGCTTTTCAGTGGAGCCATTGGAAGTCAGAAGGGACAAAAGTGATATTCTATAAATTCAAACATCCAAAAATGCCACTCAAAACTAGTATGTCAATCGTAATTGAAGGAGGAAAAATTTTATGGTTAAAAAACAGATTTAAAGAATTTCTGCACAGAAAACCAGCTACACAGAAGATATTAGTACTATCTCAATTTAATAAGAATATTAAACATACCTAAGAAAATCTAAGAAATATATAGTCACAGAACAGATAAGCAAAAAGTACAAAGATCAATATTACACACACAACCACACACACACACACACACACACACACACACATACACACACACACACCCCAGAAATTAACAAATGATGTTCAGCAACTCTAAATATTAATAGTTTTACCTCTCTGATTATGAAACAGAGTAATAGAATAGAGCAGAAATAATCATCCTTTTTACCTTCTAAGAAACATATTTAACTATCAACAACAGACACTTCCTTAGTATGAAAGCAAGGTAAAATGTATCCTCAGCATATTGGAAAAAAAGATACAAGCAGGGATATGTATTCAAACATTTCACAAAATATACATCATGCTAAAAGAAGAGATAGGAAGAAGAGATAGAAGCTTTTCAGAAGAGATAGGAAATCTCATATATATATACATATATGTGTGTGTGTGTGTGTGTGCATTCCTCCCCCCATTTTCATCTCCCAGACTCTGCTTTCTCCATCAACTCTTTCTACTTTTTTGTTCAGAAGAGAGCAGGCCTCCTATGGATATCAACCAGCCTTGAACATGTCAACTTGCATAAAAATAAGCACCTCCTTTCCTATTAAGGCTAGTCTAGGCAGTCTAGTTATAGGAAAACATCCCAAAGACAGCTAGTCTAGGCAGTCTAGTTATAGGAAAACATCCCAAAGACAGCCAGTAGAATCAGAAACAGTCCCAGCCCCCACTGTTATGAGTCCCACAAGAATACTGCACATCTGTAACATATATGTGGAGGGCATAGGTCTGACCCATGTGGGTTCCCGGGTTGGCTCACCAGCCTCTGTGAGCCCTTATGAGCCCAGAATAGTGAAGAGAACAACTTTCTTCAAGAGCTCATTCTCTTATTTCTTGGTAGATGTATGAATGAAACTCAGGCATGTTCAGGTTGTTAGGCATCTGCAGACCACCCTGTAACCTGCTGTACTTCTGCTATTGTTCACATGTGTAATTTCATATGCATATGTAGGGCCCATGCTCAGTTGTAATTCCTCATGAGGATTAGGCACAGAGCATGGAGAAGACTAAATTGTCACAGTAATTATTCAGGACTCATTTTTAACTACAATCATCTTATCTTTAGATGAGACAGGGTCACTGATTTAAAATATGTTATTAGTTTAATTTTATGTGTATATTGATCCACTCATCATTTAATTTTTGAACCTAATTTCTTTTATTCCTATAAAACATGAAATAGAAAAACATCCTAGGAATACAATATCTTTATGCGTATGTAAGCTCATCCATATTTTAATGCAGAGAAAACCCAAAACCTGGTTGCTAACTGCTCTTTATCTAAACATCCTATTTTCTTTTATTGTTATTTTATGGTTTTACTAGGTACCTAAGCTAGTCTAAAACTGGCAGTCCTCCTACCTCAGCCTCCTGATACCTAGAATAACAACCACAATCTACCATATACTTCTGTATTTATTAAAAAAAATAAAATTCAAAATTCTAAGACAATCATTGCTAATGTATACTTGGCATTTTAATGAAGATCTGTGGCAATAAAGTAAAACAGACAATGAGGGATAAATGAAAAGGGGAATACATTGTTGGAAGCTATGTTTCATAAACTACAAAGTAGATAGTGATCTCCAATTTCAATATTATGATAAATCTAAACATAGAAAAATATTAAAATATTTTCATCACTGATGGCAAACTTCAAATACACAGTGCAGTAGCCATCACATAATAGACAATAGACAGTTTTCCTTTTTTTTTTTTTTTTTTTTTTTTGCATTCTATATAGGCCCTGCAGTATAAGAATACCAGAAAGCTCCACTAAGGATAGGGTCTGAGCAAATGACACGCACAAAACAGAGACTCATTCAGGTGTATTTGGCTAATGTGTAATGGAACAGTATTTTTCTCTAGTGAATGATTAGCACAAAAGTCCATTGAAGATACAAACAAATAAAATACTCCTGGGGTAAGGATAAGAATAGGGCAGTAACTGTGATATAGGAAACATAAACTTGAGTGACAAGTATTGGAGACACAAATGCATAGCAACAAAATTGGCCATGATTTCATTATGACAAGTATGGAATGCTACTTTTCTTTTTCTTTCATAGTATTCAACTGCAAACTCTCCATGGAAATAGAGCAAATTTAAACAAACAAACAAACAAAAATTCAAAATGCAAATGAAGCTGATGTCTGTTCTTAGATCCATTTCCCATTTTTCAGTTTATTTCACAGATTGCTGGTGCATACAATTCTTGTGTCACTCTGTAGTGCTATTCTTTACTACATTCCAAGGAATGAAATTAAATAAGTAATTATGTAAATAGGCCATTGTGATTTAATTGAAAACACTTATTAAAACTTTCCCTCTATTGAATGTCCTTCTTGTTGTTATCTTTGGATTTAATGAGAATGCTGTAAAAGAGGAAAACTCACATGCCTTAGGTCTGAGTGATTCTGGTAGAATTACAGAAGAATCTGGTGGTCTTTGTCTTTGTTCAACCACTTATCCCCTGCATTGAGAGCCTGCCTTGTACTGCAGCCCTGGCTCACTGAAGCGTTACTTTGGGATATTAAGTAAATTGTACCTCTTAGCTAAATATGTTGTATTCATCCTATCATTTAATGTATCTCCTTACCATTGTCAAACTAGTCTTATATTTATGATCTAATGGAGCTCTTAATTTCCTGTTTCATAAAGTTAAAGACATCTAGACATCTAAGGGGATTTTCAAGCAACAATGACTTTTTATAATTTGTGTGGATAGTAAGTTCAAGATAAGAATAGTCTGTCTCCTTGTTGATTGACCAAGTATCTCTTTAAAAGTCTATTAGGACACTATTATCCTGTTAACAAGTAAAACTCTAACTTTCTATTATTTTCAAAGTTCCTCCAATGTATACCAAGACTACTAAAAAGCATTCAGTCTCTCCTCCACATACTTGCATGCACTGAGTTGAACTGCAACTGTAGTATAATAAAATATGTACTGTGATTGGCCTATTTCTGTTATGAAGTTTGTATGGTGTCAAGAGCTGAATCAAATGCACAGAAGCAGTCAGTTGCAGGGAGTGATGAGTGCTGACTTTAGGGCTTTGTCTTTGCTGTTCTTCCTGGGTCTAAGAGTGCTGGAGACCCCTATGTTCATATAAAGGCAGTCAGAATCCTGTTCTACCATGCCTTGTTATATTCTGTAAGAAAAGTCTCTTGTTATTAAAAATTACTACTTAAATATTGAGTCAATAACATACAAATGGTGTGTGAGAAGTAACTCATGCACCTTTAATTCTGTCTTAGATTGAGTTTCCACTCTGTATTTAACAAGTGAACACTCTCAGTTGAAAACACTGCAATTTATTTTGACATTTATATCATATCCATTTAATAAGACAGGAGTACTACATTACAAGACCTAAGATCTGCAAAGCCACAGGATTTTGACACGGTCTACAATACAAAATAATAATAATAATGATAATAATAATAATAATAATAATTACCTCTGGGGTGGGGCAGCCTTTAAAGACATGAATAAAGCTGTTGGTTACTCTTAACACAACTATGCCACTATTGAAACAGTCATGCCACTATTGCCACTATGTCTCATTTTTTCACATGAGTTTTGGGGACCAAACTCAGTTTCATGTTTAGTCACAGAAATCACTTTATTTATACCCATCTCTTCAGGACAATTGTGTTTTTTGTTTATTTTTGATGTAGTTCACTTATCTCTTTATCAAAGAGGAAATACATCAAACATGAAAAAAGGAAGAAAGGTGTGATTCAATGTGAAAAGAGAGGAGGACAAATAAAGCAGAAGGATGGAGAGAAATTAAGGTGATGAGAATAGTGAGAAGATAGAATATGCCATTCACATAAGTGAACAACACATTCCCTTCATACTCATTACAGGAATCATTTTAGTTTTCTTATTTATCATTATTACCTAGAAGCTGAAAAGAACCCAGTTATCCTTCAAAAGAGGAATGGATACAGAAAATGTGGTACATGTACACAATGGAGTACTATGTAGTTATTAAAAACAACTTCATTAAATTCTTAGGCAAATGGATGGAGCTAGAAAATATCATTCTGAGTGAGGTAACCCAGTCACAAAAGAGCACACATGATATGCACTCACTGTTAAGTGGGTATTAGGACCAAAGCTCAGAATTCTGAAGATTCAATTTACAAACCACATGAAGCTCAAGAAGAAGGAAGACCAAAGTGTGGATTCTTCAGTCCTTCTTAGAACGTAGGACCAAAATTCTCACAGTAGGAAATACAAAGACAAAGTGTGAAGCAGAGACAGAAGGAAAGGCCATCCAGAGACTTCCCCACCTCGAGATCCATTCAACATACAGTCACCAAACACAGACACTAGTGTGGATGCAAAGAAGTGCTTGCTGACAGTAGCTTGATATAGCTGTCTCCTAAGAGGCTCTGCCAGAACCTGAAAAATATAGAGGTCATGCTCCCAGCCAACCATTGGACTGAGCATGGAGTCCCCAATTTAGGAGTTAGAGAAAGGACTGTAGGAGCTGAAGGGGTTTGCAACCTCATAGAAAGAACAACAATATCAACCAACAAAAACTTCCAGAGTTCCCAGGGACTAAACCACCAACCAAAGAGTACACATGGAGTGACCCATGGCATATGTAGCACAGGATGAACTTGTTGGCCATCAATGGGAGGAAAGGCCCTTGGTCCTGTGAAGGTTGGATATCGGAGTATAGGAGAATGTCAGGTCGGAGAGGCAGGAGTGGTTGTGTAGGTAGGGGAGCACCCTCATAGTAACAGGGAAAGGGAGAATGGAATAGTGGTTTTTCAGTGGTGAAACTGGGAAAGGAGACAACATTTGAAATGTAAATTAAAAATATCCAATAAAAAACATACATATATAGAGCGAATGCACTTAAGCACCCCTAGAAGATTCATCTATCTCAGATATAGTTAAACATGACCTTGTAAAGATTCTATACCCTCTGTGCCATGAACAAGCCTCTGGAGACTGTGTAATGTCTATAAAGGTCCATGATACTATGAAACAAATGACATACTATTATGGCTTTCTAGGTGCATCTTGTAAACAATAAACTATGATGAATCCTTAACATTTTCCTGTATGATTTCACAGAATTTTCTTTGTGGCTGACTGGCAAATAATACACAATGCTATTACAGATCTGCGGCCTTGAGAAAGGAGCCAGAGGAAAAGCACTTAAAGAGGTAATAGTTTTTCAGTCAATCTGGAGAGCAAAACTATGGGTATACTTTACCCAGCCTGTAAGGTCACCAGTCTTCAATAATGGCATTCACATTTTATTGGCTTATTCTTCATCTAACCTAACTCTCTGACCCACAGAAAGCAATCTTCAACTCTGTTTTGCTTTTCGACATTGAGCAATTATTCACTTCAACTATGAGATTTTATTAAGTTCCCACTCTGAAAATCAGTGTTTATGAGAAGTATGATATTTGCAGTGAAGAAAGGTAATCATTTACAGCACAAAGTCTTGCATTGCTTAAGTATTTCCTATAATAATAAAATATTATCAACTGGACAGGATTGAGAATCTCCATGGAACCACAGCTAGAAGGTGTTAAATTAGGTAAATTGAGTTGAGAAGACTTAACCTGCCAGCGGGTAGCATGAAAGGCTAAGTCCAGCTTAATAAAAAGAAAAAAGTCAGCTAACTATCAACATCCATCTCACTATGTTTCTTGTCCACATTATGGATGCAATGCGACCAGCTGCCTCACACACCTGCCACTATGCCATCCCCACCACGATAGATTGTACCCTTGAACTCTGAGACAAAATATATAAGCCCTTCCTACTTTGGCCTTATCAGACACTTTCAGTACTCTTTTTGAATTACTTCAACTATTTTTGGAATATGAAATAAGCCTTCTGGTCTGAGCTGGTGCCCTGAAGAGTCCTTGGGTGCTAGCTCTGCACCCAGTCCCACAACACCCAGAGAAAGCTTGACTCCCAGGTGATCTAACATGCCCAGGGTCATAAATGACCACAACATCTGCCACAACACCAAGAGTACCTGGGACCCCTGAGATTCATGGACACAGGAAATCCTGCCTGGCCAGTGGCCTGGGTTCCTTCCTGTCTGGGCTGCTGCCCTGAGCAGACCTTGGGTGCTATTACTGCACCCAGTCCCACAATACTCAGAGGAAGCTCAACTCCCAGGTGCTATAACACACCCAGGATTATAGGATCAGAGGATCTCAGGAGCTTGGTCACAATAGGATTTCAGGATACCAGATGCAGCTTGACTCAGGAGCTCTGAAATATCTGGGATCTCAGAATCACAGGATGGAAGAATCACATGATCCCAGAGAAATCTGGACTGTGCGGGGTTTGGACGCAACCATGATCACAGGAGGGACAGTCTTCAGTCAGAGACAGTGAGGGCAGGTAGCACTAGATAAAACCAAATGGTGAGAAGCAAACACAAGAACATAAGCAACAATAATCAAGGTTACTTGGCATCATCACAACCCAATTCTCCCACAATATCAAGTCCTGGATACCCCATCATGCCAACAAAGTAAGATTCAGATTTAAAATAAATTTTCATGATGATGATATAGAAATTTAATAAGGACATAAAGAACTCCCTTAAAGAAATACAGAACAAAGGTAAACAGGTAGAAGCTTTTAAAAAGGAAACACAAATATCTCTTAGAGATATACGGAAAAACACAAACAAATAGGTGAATGAATTGAACAAACCATCCACAATCTAAAAATGGATATAGAAACAATAAAGAAATCACAAAGGGAGACAACCAACAACCCTGGAGATAAAAAACCTAGGAAAGAAATCAGGAGTCATAGATGCAAGCATCACCAACAGAATACAAGGGATAAAAGAGAGAAGTTCGCATCCAGAAGATGCCATAGACAATATAGACACAATAGTCAAAGAAAATGCAAAATTCAAAAAGGTTCAAACTCAAAACATTGAGGAAATACAGGACACAATGAAAAGACAAAATTTAAGGATAATAGGTGTAGAAGAGGGCAAAAATTCCCAAAGTAAAGGGCCAGTAAATATCTTCAAAAAATTATAAAATAAAACTTCCCTAACCTAAAGAAAGAGAGCCTCATGAACATAAAAAAACCCTACAGAACTCAAAATAGACTGGACCCGAAAAGAAATGACTCCTGTCACATAACAATCCAAACACCAAATGCTCAAAACAAAAAGGAATATTAAAAGCAGTAAGGGAAAATGCTTAAGAATTGTATAAAGGCAGTTCTATCAGAATTATATCAGAATTCTCACCAGAGGCTTTTAAAGCCAGAAGATGCTGGGCAGATGTCACATAAACCCAGAGAACACAAATACCCAGCAAAACTGCCAATTACCATAGATGTAGTAACCATGATATTCCATGAGAAAACCAAACTTACAATAGCTTTCCACAAATCCAGCCCTCTAAAGAATAATAGATGGAAAACTCCAACATAAGTAGGGAAGCTACACCCTAGAAAAAGCAAGAAAGTAATCTTCTTTCAACAAATCCAAAAGAAGATAGCCACACAAACATAATGCAACCTCTAACAACAAAAATAACAGAAAGCAACAATCACTTTTTAAAAGATTTCTTATCATTGATGGACTCAATTCCTCAATAAAAAGCTATAGAAAAACAGACAGTATACTTAAACAGAACCCAGCATTTTGATGCATATAGGAAACACACCCCAGTGACAAAGAAAGACAGTACCTCAGAATAAAAAGCTGGAAAAAATTTTAAAGCAAATAGTACCAAGAAACAAACTGGAGTAGTCATTCTTATATCAAATAATATCAACTTTGAACCAAAAGTTATGAAAAAAAATAAGGAAGGACACTTCAAAATCATCAAAAACAAAAAATCTACCAAGCTAAATTCTCAGTTCTGAACATCTATGCTCCAAATACAAGGCCACCCACATTCATAAAAGAAATTTTACTAAACCTCAAAGCATACATGCAACACACACAATAATATTGGGAGAGTTCAACGATCCACTCTTAGCAATGGACTGATCAAAAAACAGAAACTAAGCAGAGACACAGTGAAACTAACAGAAGTTTTGAACCAAATGCATTTAACAGCTATCTGTAGAAAATTTCATCCTAAAAGAAAATAATATGCCTTCTTCTCAGCATCTAATGCTACCTTCTCCAAAATTGATCCTATAATTGTTCACAAAACAGGCCTCAACAGATACAAGAAGATTGAAATAATTCCATGCACCTTATCAAATTACTATGGACTAAGACTGGTCTTCAGTAACAACAAAAATAACAGAAAGCCCACATTCACATGGAAGGTGAACAACACTCTAGTCAATGATAACTTGGTCAAGTAAGAAATAAAAAAAAGCAATTAAAGACTTTTTAGAATTTAATGAATATGAAGGCACATCATATCCAAGTTTATGGGAACCATTGAATGCAGTGCTAAGAGCAAAACTCAAAACTGACTGCCTCCATAATGAAACTGGAGAGAGCATAAACTAGCAGCTTGAACACCTGAAAGATCTAGAACAAAAAGAAGGAAATACAAAAAAGAGGAGTAGGTGGAAGGAAATAATCAAATTCTGGGCTGAAATCAACCTAATAGTAAAAAACGACTATACAAAGATTCAAAAAAACCAGGAGCTGATTCTTTGAGAAAATCAACAAGATAGATAAACCCTTAGCCAGATTAACAAGAAAGCACAGAGACAGCATATAAATTAATAAAATCAGAAATGAAAGGAGAGACAAAATGATAGAAACTGAGGAAATTCAAAATAATCATCAGATCCTACTACAATAGGCTAAACTCAAAAACTGGAAAATCAGGATGAAAAGAACGATTTTCTAGATAGATACCAGGTGCAAAAATTAAATCAGGATTAGATAAACCATCTTAACAGCCCCATAACCCCTGAAGAAGTAGTCATTAAATGTCTCCCAAACAAAAAAGCCCTGGACCAAATAGTTTTAATGCAGAATTCTATCAGACCTTCAAAGAAGACCTAATACCAATACTCTTCAAACTATTCCACGAAATAGAAACAGAAGGAACACTACCCAATTCACTCTATAAAGCCACAATTATGCTTATACATACAGCATGCATACACCCAACAAAGAAAGATAACATCAGAACAATTAACTTTGTGAATGTCAAAACAAAAATAGTCTATAAAATTCTTGAGAACTGAATCCAAGAACACATCAAAACAATCATACATCACGATCAAGTAGGCTTCATCCCAGGGCTTCAGGTATAGTTCAATAAACAGAAATTAATCATTGTAATCCACTATATAAACAAACTCAAAGGAAAAATAAAAACCACATAAGCATCTCATTGGATGCTGAGAAAACATTTGACAAACTTCATCATCCCTTCATGGTAAAAGTCTAGGAAAGATCAGGAATTCAAGGCCCATATAAAAACATAGTTAAAGCAATATACAGCACACAAATAGCCAACATCAAACTAAATGGAGAAAAACTATAAGCAATCCCACTAAAATCAGGACTAGACAAGATTTTTCAAAATGTCCCTACCTATTCAACATAGTAATAGAAGTCATAACCAGAGCAGTTAGACAACAAAGAGAGGGTCAAAGGGATATAAATTGCAAAAGAAGAATTCAATATATCACTATTTGTAGGTGATATGACAGTATACTTAAGTGACCCCACAAATTATACCATAGAATTTCTAAGCTTGATAAACTTCAGCAAAGTGGCTAAAAATAATAAAATTAACTCAAACAAATCAGTAGCCTTCCTCTATTCAAAGGATAAACAGGGTGAGAAAGAAATTAGTAAAACAACACCTTTCACAATAGTCACAAATAGTATAAAATACCTTGGTATGACTCTAACCAAGCAAGTGAAAAATAACTGTGACAAGATCCTCAAGTTTCTGAAGAACAAATCAAAGATCTTAGAAGACGGAAAGATCTTCCATGCACATGGATTGGCAAGATTAATACAGTAAAAATGACTATCTTGGCAAAAGCAATCTACAGATTCAATGTTGTCGCCGTCAAAATCACAACAAAATTCTTCATAGAGTTAGAAAGAGTAATTTGCAAATTAATTTAGAATAACAAAAAACCCAAGATAGTGAAAATTATTCTTTTTTTTTATATTTTCTTTTTTTTTCCTATCCCCTTACCCCATCCTCCACCCACCCGGGAACCCCCCATCCCCTTACCCCTCCTCCTTCTTCTCTGTGGATGTAACCCCCACCTAACCCCCCCACTCCGACTTCCACACCCTCAAAATTCCCACCCCCTCGAGCAACCAGCCTTCATGAGGTCAAGGATCTCATCTTCCACCTGTGCCCGGCAGGGCCCTCTACTCTTACATATTCAGCTGAAGCCCTGGATCCCTCCCTAAGTGCTCCCAGGCTGGTGGTTTAGACCCTGGGAGCTGTGGTTGGTTGGTATTGTTGCTCTCCTCATGGTGCCACAAACCCTTTCAGCTCCTTCAGTCCTCACTCTAACTCCTCCATTGAGAACCTCATGATCAGTTCAATGGCTAGTTGTGAGCATCTGCCTCTGAATATGTCAGACTCTTGAAGGCCTCTGAGGAGACATCCATATCAGGCCCTTATCGGCATGTACTTCCTGACTTCCACATCAGCATCTACCTTTGGTGACTGCATATGGGGTGGATACTCAGGTGGAAAGGTCTTCAAATGGCCCCTCCTTCAGTTTCTGTCCCTCACTTTGTATCCATGTTTGCTCCCTTGAGTATTTTGTTGCTCATTCTAAGAAGAACTGAATCACCCCCCACTTGGTCTTCCTTTTTTATGAGCTTCATGTGGCCTGTGAGTTGCATCTTGGGCATTTCAAGGTTCTGGGCTAATATCCAATAATCAGTGAGTGAATACCATATGTGTTCTTTTGTGATTGGCTTACTTCACTCAGGATGATAATTTCTAGTTCCATCCATTTACCTAGGAACCTCTCGAATTCATTGTTTTTAATAGCTGAGTCTGAGTAATACTCCATTGTGTAAATATACCACATTTTTTGAATCCATTCCTCAGTTGAAGGACATCTGGGTTCTTTCCAGCTCCTGGCTATTATAAATAAGGCTGTTATGAACATGGTTGAGCATATGTCCTTGTTATATGTTCAAGCATCTTCTGGGTATATGCCTAGGAGTGGTATAGCTGGATCCTCGGGTAATGCTATGTCCAATTTTCTGAGGAACCGCCAGACTGATTTCCAAAGTGGTTGCACCATCTTGCAGTCCCACCAACAATGGAGGAGTGTTCCTCTTTCTCCACACCCTCGCCAGCATCTACTATGACCTGAGTTTTTAATCTTAGCCATTCTGACTGGTGTGAGATGGAATCTCAGGGTTGTTTTGATTTGCATTTCCCTGATGACTAAGGACACTGAACATTTCTTTAGGTGCTTCTCTGCCATTCGAGTTTCTTCCATTGAAAATAGTTTGTTAAGCTCTATACCCCATTTTTTAATAGGGTAATTTGGTTGTCTGGTGTCTACTTTCTTGAGTTCTTTGTATATATTGGGTATTAGCACTCTCTCAGATGTAGGATTGGTAAAGATCTTTTCCCAATTTGTTGGTTGTCGTTTTGTCCTATTGACAGTGTCCTTTGCCTTACAGAAACTTTGCAATTTTATGAAATCCCATTTGTCAATTCTTGATCTTAGAGCATATGCCATTGGTGTTCTGTTCAGGAACTTTTCCCCTGTGCCCAAGTATTCGAGGGTCTTCCCCACCTTCTCTTCTATTAGTTTCACTGTATCTGGTTTATGTGGAGGTCCTTTATCCACTTAGACTTGAGCTTTGTACAAGGAGATAAGAATGGATCAATTTTCATTCTTCTACATGTTGTCCTCCAGTTGAACCAGCACCATTTGTTGAAAATGCTGTCCTCCAGAGGTTCTTTTATTGTTGAGAATAGTTTTCACTATCCTGGGTTTTTTGTTATTCCATATGATTTTGAGAATTTCCTTTTCTAACTCTGTGAAGAATTGAGTTGGGATTTTAATGGGGATTGCATTGAATCTGTAGATTGCTTTTGGCAAGATGGCCATTTTTATTATATTAATCCTGCCAATCCATGAGCATGGGAGATCTTCCATCTTCTGAGATCTTCTTCGATTTCTTTCTTCAGGGACTTGAAGTTCTTGTCGTACAGGTCTTTCACTTGCTTGGTTAGATTCACACCAAGGTATTTCATATTATTTGCACCTATTGTGAAGGGTGTCATTTCCCTAATTTCTTTTTCAGTCTGTTTATCTTTCATGTAGAGGAAGGCTACTGATTTGTTTGAGTTGATTTTATAGCCAGCCACTTTGCTGAAGTTGTTTATCAGTTTTAGGTGCTCTCTGGTGGAAGTTTGGGGGTCACTTAAGTATACTATCATATCATCTGCAAATAGTGATATTTTGACTTCTTCCTTTCCTATTTGTATCCCTTTGACTTCTTTTTGTTGTCTAATTGTTCTGGCTAAGACTTCCAGTACTATATTGAATAGGTAGGGGGAGAGTGGGCAGCCTTGTCTAGTCCCTGATCTTAGTGGGATTGCTTCAAGTTTCTCTCCATTTAGCTTGATGTTGGCTACTGGTTTGCTGTAAATTGCTTTTACTATGTTTAGGTAGGGGCCTTGAATTCCTGATCTTTCCAAGACTTTTATCATGAAGGGATGTTGAATTTTGTCAAATGCTTTCTCAGCATCTAGTGAGATGATCATGTGGTTTTTTTCTTTGAGTTTGTTTATATAGTGGATTACATTGATGGATTTCTGAATATTGAACCATCCCTGCATTCCTGGGATAAAACCTACTTGATCATGATGGATGATTGTTTTGATGTGTTCTTGGATTCGGTTTGCTAGAATTTTATTGAGTATTTTTGCATCGATGTTCATAAGGGAGATTGTTCTGAAGTTCTCTTTCTTTGTCGGGTCTTTCTGGGGTTTGGGTATGTGTGTAATTGTAGCTTCATAGAACAAATTGGGTAGGGTTCCTTATGTTTCTATTCTCTGGAATAGTTTGAAGAGAATTGGTATTAGGTCTTCCTTGAAGGTCTGATAAAATTCAGCACTAAAACCATCTGGTCCTGGGCTTTTTTTAGTGGGGAGACTTTTAATGACTGCTGCTATTTCCCTAGGGGTTATTAGACTATTTAGATGGTTTATCTGCTCCTGGTTTAACTTTGGGACCTGGTATCTGTCTAGGAAATTGTCCATTTCTTCCAGGTTTTCCAGTTTTGTTGAGTATAGGCCTTTGTAGTAGAATCTGATGATTTTTTGAATTTCTTCAGTTTCTGTTGTTATGTCTCCCTTTTCAGTTCTGATTTTATTAATTTGGATACTGTCTCTGTGCCCTCTGGTTAATCTGGCTAACGGTTTATCTATCTTATTGATTTTCTCAAAGAACCAACGCCTGGTTTTATTGATATTTTGTATTGTTCTTTCTGTTTCTATTTGGTTGATTTCAGCCCTGAGTTTGATTATTTCTTGCCTTCTACTCCTCCTGGGTGTATTTGCTTCCTTTTGTTCTAGAGCTTTTAGTTGTGCAGTCAAGTTGTTAGTGTGTGCTCTTTCTAGTTTCTTTTTGTAGACACTTAGAGCTCTGAGTTTTCCTCTTAGCACTGCCTTCATGGAGTCCCACAGGTTTTGGTATGATGTGTCCTCATTTTCATTGAATTCTAAAAAGTTTTTAATTTCTTTCTTTATTTCTTCCTTGACCAAGTCATCATTGAGTAGAGAGTTGTTCAGTTTCCATGTGCATGTGGGTTTTCCATTGGTTTTGTCATTATTAAAGACCAGTCTTATTCCGTGGTGATCTGATAAGATTCAAGGGATTATTTCAATCTTTTTGTATCTGTAGAGGCCTGCTTTGTGACCAATTATATGGTCTATTTTGGAGAAGGTACCATGAGGTGCTGAGAAAAAGGTATATTCTTTTGTTTTAGGATGAAATGTTCTATAGATATAGTTAAGTCCATTTGGTTCATAACTTCTGTTAATGTCAAAGTGTCTCGGTTTAGCTTCTGTTTCCATGATCTGTCCATTGCTGAGAGTGGGGTGTTGAAATCCCCCACTATTATTGTATGAGGTGTAATGTGTGTTTTGAGCTTTAGTAAAGTTTCTTTTATGTATGTAGGTGCCCTTGCATTTGGAGCATAGATGTTCAGAATTGAGAGTTCACCTTGGTAGATTTTTCCTTTGATGAGTATGAAGTGTCCTTCTTTATCTTTTTTGATTAATTTTGGATGAAAGTCGATTTTATTTGATATTAGAGTGGCTACTCCAGCTTGTTTCTTGGGACCATTGGCTTGGAAAATTGTTTTCCACCCTTTTATTCTGAGGTAGTGTCTGTCTTTGTCACTGAGGTGTGTTTCTTGTATGCAGCAAAATTCTGGGTCTTGTTTGTGTATCCAGTCTGATATTCTTCGTCTTTTTATTGGGGAATTGAGACCATTGATGTTAAGAGATATTAAGGAAAAATGATTGTGGCTTCCTGTTATTTTTGCTATTAGAGGTAAAGTTATGTTTGTATAGTTATCTTCTTTTGGGGTTGTTGGAAGATTACTTCCTTGCTTTTTCTAGGTTGTAGTTTCCCTCCTTGTGTTGGTGTTTTCCATCAATTATCCTTTGAAGTGCTGGGTTTGTGGGAAGATATTGTGCAAATTTGGTTTTGTCATGGAATATCTTGGTTTCACCATCTATAGTGATTGAGAGTTTTGCTGGGTATAGTTATCTGGGCTGGCAATTGTGTTCTCTTAGGGTCTGTATGATGTCCGTCCAGGCTCTTCTGGCTTTTATAGTCTCTGGTGAGAAGTCTGGTGTAATTCTTATAGGTCTGCCTTTGTATGTTACTTGACCTTTTTCCCTTACTGCTTTTAGTATTTTTTCTTTGTTTTGTGCATCTGATGTTTTGATTATTATGTGACGGGAGGTATTTCTTTTCTGGTCTATTCTATTTGGTGTTCTGTAGGCTTCTTGTATGTTTTTGGGCATCTTGTTCTTTAGGTTAGGGAAGTTCTCCTCAATAATTTTGTTGAAGATATTTACTGTCCCTTTAAGTTGGGACTCTTCATTCTCATCTATACCTATTATCCTTAGGTTTGGTCTTCTCATTGTGTCCTGGATTTCCTGGATGTTTTGAGTTAGGAGTTTTTTGCATTTTGCATTTTCTTTGACAACTGTGTCAATATTTTCTACCGTATCTTCTGCATTTGAGATTTTCTCTTCTATCTCTTGTATTCAGTTGATGATGTTTGTGTCTATGACTCCTGACCTCTTTCTTAAGTTTTCTATTTCCATGGTTGTCTTCCTTTGAGCTTTCTTTATTGTTTCTATTTCCATTTTCAGATCCTGAATGTTTTTGTTTAATTCCTTCTTTGTGTTTTCTTGCATTTCCTTAAGGATTTCTGTGATTCCTCTTTAAGGGCTTCTATCTGTTTACTTGTACTCTCCTGTATTTCTTTAAGGGAGTTACTTAATTCCTTCTTATAATCCTCTATCATCATCATGAGAAGTGATTTTAATTCTGAATCCTGCTTTTCAGGTGTGATGGGGTGTTCAGGGCTTGCTATATTGGGAGAACTGGGTACTGATGATGCCAAGAAACTTTGGTTTCTGTTGCTTATGTTCTTGCGCTTGTCTTTCGCCATCTGGTTAACTCTAGTGTTGCCTGCCCTCATTGTGTAAGACTGGAGTCTGTATTTCCAGTTATCTTGCTTGTTGCAGAGCTCCTCAGAGTCCAGATGTCTCTGTAGTCTTATGATTCTAATCTTGGTGTCTGCTGCTCTGATTACAGTGGCTCCTCTGCTGCTCTGAGTGCAGTGGCTCCTCTAGGATGACTCAGGAGTCAGTATCTCCACAGGACAGGAGTAGATCAACTCAGTGACAGCTCCTCTGAGTACAGTGGCTCCTCAGCTGCTCTGAGTGCAGTGGCTCCTCTAGGATGACTCAGGAGTCAGTATCTCCACAAGACAGGAGCAGACCAACTCTGTGTCTGCCCCAGCCCACAGGACCAGGAAGGGGTTGAGGGCGTGAAAATTATTCTTAACAATAGGAGAATTTCTGGGGGAATCACTATATCAGACCTCAAACCATATTACAGAAAAATTGTTATAAATACTGTATGGTACTGGCACAGAGTCACGCAGATATATTCTACTGTTCCATATCCTATATTTTGAAACTTGTCTCAATGAACCTAGAGCTCAGTGATTCAGCTAGACTGGCTGTCTTGTAAACTCCAGAGTTTGCTTTTCTCTGACTCTTCATTATTTTGAATTTCTGGCATGTGCCTCTATGCCCAGCTTTTTACATGGATTTTGGGTATTCAAGCTGCAATACTTATGGTTTTATAGCAAGTATATTTTACCCATAGCCACTTATCTAGGCCCTTTCTACAACATCTTAATGAACATTTCCTAATTATTTATCTAAATGTTCTTTACCTAAAGGATTATTTGAAGGATATTCTTAGGTATCCTTGGTTCTTCTTGGACAGATAGTCTAAGTTCAGTGAGAGAATTACCTCTTGGCTTACTGGTTATCTTCTTTGAGAATTTGTTACCTTGGCTGCCAATCTCCCTTTCCCCCCTGATAGTAAATTATTAACTAGTTAAAAATTATAGCAAAATGACCATTAGTCATTTAAGACATAAGACACCATAGACAGAATTTAACATTGCTCAGCTGCTCATTTTCTCCATGAAATGGAACCAGCTGCTTCTATGGAGCCACACTTCTATTCTAATTACTCATGAGCACTCCTTCATCAGGCTCATTGATGCTTTGTCAGTTCACACTCCCCACTGGGATATTATAATGACACCAAACAGACACAGCCTATTCATTTTAACAATGGGCATCCAATGTTTGTCAGGCTCAAACCTAGCTTTTAAGAAATCAGTACTGCCTAATGAGGAAAGAGATTTGAAAATAGGTAAGTAATTAGATGATTGCAATACTTTCATTCTTTTAATTCAGTAATGATTTATTGAACCACCACCTGCTGCTGCACTTGGAGCTATATCATGAGCAGAAGCAGATATACCTCCTGGCCCACTGACGGAGGCAGTACTTAATCATATCCCATGAAATAGGCATAAAATTTTTATCTGGACAAGCTACACAAGAGAGATAGGTTGAAGACTTTCATGAAAGTAAACTACTGACAGAATGGAGCAAAGCCAGAACTGTCAGGCTAGTGAGATGGCTTAGTCAGTACGTGAATTTCATGCAAGCATGAGAACACTGAATCAATTCCTATGCACCCAGATGGAAAGCCTGACTACATTCATGAGTGTGCACACACACACACACACACACACACACAGAAAGAGAGAGAAAGAGAGAAAGAGAGAGAGAGAGAGAGAACCAAAATAGGTAAAGAAAATCTTAAATTGAGAAAAAAATATGTGAGTTAGCAAGGATTTGGGGTGACATTGTAGAATGCTATAATACAGGCTAGGAATTTTAAGCTATTATGAAAGCTGTTGCAATGAAAACTGTTGCAATGAAAACTGTTTTGGTGACAGCCAGAAGACAAAAGGAAGAAAATCACTGAAGAAAGTCCACTGTGAAACGTTACATATCACACATACCTAATATTCATTACGTAGAGGAGAAACCAGAATTTTGTCCAACAAGAAAAACTGCATCATAAAGAGATTTTAATATAAAGTCATATCTTTCACCTACATTGCCTTTTTTTAAAGTTTTTAAAAATATATTAGGTTCTCAAAAAAATATATATCAAATATCCCAATTAAAAAATGGGATACTGAGCTAAACAGAGAATTCACAGCAGAACAAATTCAAATGGCTGAAAGCACTTCAAAAATTGTTTGAAGTCCTTATTCATCAGAGAAATGCAAATCAAAATAACCCTGACATTCCACCTCACACCATTCAGAATGGCTAAGATCAAAACTCAAGTGACAGCACATACTTACTAGGAAGTGGAGAATGAAGAACTGCTGGTAGAATTGCAAACTGGTACAAAGACTCTGGAAACCAATCTGATGGTTCCTCAGAAAATTGAAAATTGTTCTACCTGGAGACCCTGTTATACCACTCTCGGTTATATACCCAAAAGATTTTTCACTATACTTCAAGGACAAATGCTCCACCATATTCATAGGAGCCTTAATTTTAATGACCAGAAGCTGGAAACAACCAAGAACTGAATCTCCCTCAACTGAAGAATGAAAACAGGAAATGTGGTTCATTTACAAAATGGAATACTATACAGCCATTAAGTTGAGAACATCATGAATTTTGCAAGCAATGAATTGTATTAGAAAATATCATCCTTAGTGAAGTAACTCAGGTCCAAAAGGATATGCATGGTATGTTCTCACTGATGAGTGATTATTAGAAAAAATATATAAAATACCTAGGATACAACCTACAGACTTTAAGAAGTGTAACAAGAGGAAATGTCCAAGTAAGGCAATTTCAACCCCACTTAGAAGTGGAAGGAAATAATCACAAAAGGTGAAGAGAGAGAGAAAATTAGGAAGGAGAGGAAAGGGAGAGGGGATTTGGGGAACAAGATAAGATATGAGTGGAGGGGACAGGAGAGAAGATAGAGGGCCAAGAGAATAAATGGAAATAAGCAGGCTTCAGGAGTGGGTATGTGGGGACCCTCTAGTGAGTAACAGAGATCCAGGAGGTGAGATACTTACATGACTCATTGGGATGACCTTAGCCAAAAGAACAAATACTCAGGAAAGGGAACTTAAAGAGTACACCTCCAATGGAGGGACAATGTTAGTAGCTCATAGTCAAAATTCCTGATCCAGAATTGTTCCTGTCTAAAAGAACTGAAGGAACAAAATTGGAGACTGAAGGAAAGGAGATCCAAAGACTGACCCAACCTGGGAATCCACCTGATGGGGGTTTCGGTGGGGGATCCAAGGCCTGACACTACTATGCTATGATGTGCTTATAGCCGGGAGCCTGGGATGGCTGTCCAGCTGCTTACAGAGACAGAAGCACATACTTATACCCAAGCATTAGACTGAACGATTGAATTAAGAGAAGGATTAAAGATACTGAAAGGAAGATGGACCATAGGAAGATCACCAGTCTCAACTAACCCAGACACCAGGAAGATCCCAGAGATTGAGCCACCAACCTGGAACAAACATGGACTGGTTTGATGTCCTTAGCTCATATGTAGCAGAGGTCTACCTGGTCTGGCCTCAGTGGGAGAAGATGCAATTAATCTTCCAGAGCCATGAGGTCCCAGGGAAGAGGCTGCATGGGGTGGGAGAGAGCATCCTCTCAGGGACAAGAGGGAGGAGGAATGGGATGAGGAACTGTGGAAGGGGGGACTGAGTGGGAGGCAATAGCTGGCATGTAAATTAATTAATTAATTAAAAATTAAAATCATTAGGTTGTTATTATCATTTATTATAAAAACAAATTGTATATCTTTAGAATCTCAGCATGAGTGCTTCTACAGTTTGAAATAATATTGGCATAATTTCTTAAAAACAAAATTATATCAATCATTTTGCCTTTCACAAATGTATAGGTTATTTCTCTTGAATATAAGGAATCTAACAGAATGTATTTTGTCTTTGTTTGTGCTTATATGTGTGTGTGCATGTTAATGTGCATGAGTGTGGGCGCAGGCATACCATGGTGTGTGTTCATGGAGGTCAGAGAACAGTTCGAGTATAAGTTCCAGTTTTTCATCTGATTTCTAACTCACTATTGTGGGTTTTAGGCTAAATGACTTGTGTGCTTCTGAGATTTTCTGATCTCCATCTCCATCTCCAGTAGGAACCCTAGGTTTATAAATTCATGCTGTAGATTCATTCAACCAATCTTTTAAGCAGAATCTGAAGATTCAAACTTATATCTTCAAAAAGAAATACCAACCAAACACACTGTCTAGCAACTAAATTCCTGACTGAAAGCAATAAATTTTATTTCTAAAAAATTTGTAATTAATTTTAAATGTTTGAATATTTGTATATGGTTTTGTTCAGAGGAGCTCAGTGCCTGTGGAGGTCAGAATATGAAGTCAAGAACCCTGGACCTTTAATCAAATGGAGTTGTGAGCCAAACATGGGTCACCTGAAAGAACAGTGGGCTCTCTTAGCCAATAAACCACCTTTCCAACCCACTTTAGTGACAGCTCAATTTTTTTTTCAGTTTTTGAGGATTCCATACAGGAGTTCTGAATTTACATGATTCGTAACTTTTTAGAGACAAAAGCTCCTATAGCAATCAAAGCCTACCTTAGCATCGAAGGAGGAATGAAAAAAGCAAGAAGTAAACACAATTTATTAATCACAGTTCTGGCTTGAGAATAGTGGACCAACAAAGTAACAGCATCAGATGACAGCAGCCCTGAGGATTTGTTGTGACCAATTAGAGGCAGAAAGAGCAATTCTCCTTCTTCATTTCCCTCAGTCATTCAAAAAACTTGTTTTAGTTTTCCATCAAGTATGAGACTATGCACTAGAAGGAAAGTCAATTGGTGTTTAAAAATATTACAACCAAAAATATTGTTCATTCAGCCTTTGTACTAAGTAAGAGTAACATATTCTTCCTTGTCCTTCTCAACACTTCTGCCACCTTCACACCCATATGCTCATTATTCTTAATTAGTGAGATTGCCCTTTATTCTTTATTGCTAAAAAGTTGGAAAATAGGTAAAGGTCACGTAACCAAGAAAAAAACAGTCTGCTTAGTCATAGATTTCTGTAGCAAGGGAGTTGTCCATCAGCCTTGAGCTTGCATAAAATCAAACGGAGGCAGTGAGAGGGGAAAACGTGGAAATAAGATAGGAGAGAGAAAGGGAACAATTCAAGTCACAGTGATGGGAGGTTGGCATGAGTACATAGAAGTTGTCTAAGCAGAAGGAAAGTGTCTCATATGAGCAGTCTGGCCTGCACTTTATGTTTTCTCAGGTTATTCCTGAATTGGAAGAAGACAAGGTGGAAAATTCAGAGAATCATTGAACATTGATCAATCTCTGATCATGGGGTTGGTGCACATATGGGTTTGATTAAGCCTCAACCATGATGGAGCAATGATGCAAAAGTTGTGCCTTGGCTTCCCAGAATGATTGGACTGATATATACATTTTAATATAGGGGATCTGGACATTGTTTGCTTGTATATTAATCTCCTGATCTTTTCCTTTGGTCAATATCTTTACATGAAAACTTGAATAATTCAGAGAAGTATAGAGATCCAAGTCAGCCACTCATTTCTGGAATAGTTTTGAGTATATCCCCACTATAATGAGACCATCACAGCCTTTTGGGTGTGGTATCATGATAACAAGTATCTAACTAGAAAATGCTACATACGAGTAAGTAGACTTCATATAAAATGCAACAGATTAGAAGCATAAAAATGTAACCCAATAGGGCTAGAGAAATGATTCAGTATTTAAGATAGATCTTGATGGTTTTGCAAAATTTATGAATTTCGTTCCCAGCATCCTCAGCATCTCACAAATATAAGTAATTCTAGTTCCAGGGAATCCAAATATCTCTGTGACCACCAGGAAAGTATATAGTGCACACACATACTTGCAGGTAAAACAACCATACACATAAATTAAATAAATCTTACTTTTATAAATAATAGTCCCCAATAAATTCATCAAACCAATGGATTAGCCTAGAGAAACTGACGCACACCAATCAACTTTAGCTCCTTGGTAGAAAGCATGTTCGGACCACCTAACTCAGTATCCTTCTACTCTGACTTGCCAATCATAACGGACTATACCCTTCAACTGTAAGCCAAACTACATCCTTTCTTCCTTGTATTTTTGGTTGTGAGCCTAGCCTTTAATGTCTGAGCCATCTCTTCAGCCCAAGATTTTTTTTTTTTTTTTTTGGAGCAGGGGTGGCGCGGGGGTTTCGAGACAGGGTTTCTCTGTGTAGTTCTGGCTGTCCTGGAACTCATTCTGTAGACCAGGCTGGCCTCTAACTCAGAAATCCGCCTGCCTCTGCCTCTGCCTCTCTACCCCTCTGCCCCTCTGCCCCTCTGGCCCTCTGCCCCTCTGCCCCTCTGCCCCTCTGCCCCTCTGCCCCTCTGCCCCTCTGCCCCTCTGCCCCTCTGCCCCTCTGCCCCTCTG